>NC_080079.1:37733593-38033593 GCF_949987535.1 Balaenoptera acutorostrata
AGCCAAAAATTAATTAATTAATTAATTTTTAAAATGGGATGGACTTCCCTGTGGCGCAGTGGTTAAGAATCCGCCTGCCGATGCAGGGGATACGGGTTCGAATTCTGGTCCAGGAAGATCCCACATGCCGTGGAGCAACTAAGCCCATGTGCCACAACTACTGAGCCCACATGCTGCAACTACTGAGCCTGCATGCCTAGAACCTGTGCTCCGCAACAAAGAGAAGACACTGCGATGAGAAGCACGTACACTGCAATGAAGAGTAGCCCCCGCTCGCCACAGCTAGAGAAAGCCCGCGTGCAGCAACAAAGACCCAACGCAGCCAGAAATAAATAAATAAATAAATTTAAAAAACAATTTAAAAAATAAAAAGGGAAAAAAGGCTCTTTTGGAGACAAAAATCTAAGACACTAGACTGCAAAACATTTCAGTGAGAAATAAAGGGACCCAGTAATTGTTGTGAAGAGCAATGCTGTGTGGGCAGTGGAATACTGTATCAGGTGTTCGCAACCATGGCGTAAAGTCTGCAGGTGACCGGAGATACGCCACCTTTTGGGAGGCACTGTGGCTGAGTTATGAAACGTGCAGGTTCTAGGGCCACCCAGACCTGACTTCAAATGTCTGTTATACATTTCCTGCTGTGTGAAAGTGGGCAAGTTAGCCTCTCTAAGCTCTAGTTCTCTCCTTCAAAATATGAGGATAATAACAGTACCCAACTCACGTGACTACTGTGGCTGATTAAAAAAGATGACACTTAATAGTGTGCTTAGTACAGTGTATGGCATGTAAGAGCTCAATAAATGTTAGATAAGAAGACTACTATCATTTTGCTAAACCCAGCTCCATTCCTAATCTTATGCCCAGTACTTGGGGTCGCTCTGATTATAGCTTATCAAATTTCTAGGCAGACACACTCCACCTCCCTTCACCAAATCATAATTGGTAGCTGCTCAAAAAATATTAGTGACTGACAGGAAGTTGGTTCATGTGAGATGTGCTTCATTCCTGTACACACGGTTATTACTGGTAGTGGCAGCTGCTAATGACATATTTTTCCACCTCCGTTGACCAAAAACAAAACAAAAACAAAAACAACCCAACAACAAAAAAACTAAAATAGGCAACAATAGTATCGAGTAGAAAATGCTCCATCAACCCACATAGAAAAACAGTAAAGAGAATGGGATTGGCCTGAACCCTCTCCCATGGTCTGTTCCAGTGAATAATCTTCCTTACTTTTTTTTTTTTATATATAAATTTATTTATTTATTTTGGCTGTGTTGGGTCTTCGTTTCTGTGCGAGGGCTTTCTCTAGTTGCGGCAAGCGGGGGCCACTCTTCATCGCGGTGCGCGGGCCTCTCATTATCGCGGCCTCTCTTGTTGCGGAGCACAGGCTCCAGACGCGCAGGCTCAGTAATTGTGGCTCACGGGCCCAGCTGCTCCGCGGCATGTGGGATCTTCCCGGATCAGGGCTCGAACCCGTGTTCCCTGCATCGGCAGGCAGACTGTCAACCGCTGCGCCACCAGGGAAGCCCTTCCTTACTTTTGATTTGCCCTATTGAGAGGGACAGGGTCAATTCATCCTGTCAGTCAGCAAGTGCCTACCATATTTATGGTAAGAATACCTCCTAAGAATACCTCCTCCACTTCTACCCCCACCTTAGTTAACTTCTATTCGATATTCAGAATTCAGCTTAAATATCATTCAGCTACTAAGGTTTAAGACTAGGCCAGGTCCCCCTGGTATGTGCCCTCATGCACTGGGAGTCTTACCTTGTTTTGCACTTCACGGAATGCACTTACAGTTTTGCTCTTGTGGTGATTACGTGCTTAAGGCTTGTCTTTTCTGTAATCTAGATAAGGAGGGAGACTTGGTGTTTGCTTAAGAGTGTATCCCTGGTACTTAGCTTGGTGCCTGCTGTGTAGTAGCTGCTCGATTCTGAAGAAAGGAAAAGAGCGAGGCTCTGATGCAGGGGTCATCAGCATCTCCCCGTAGCCCATTACTCACCAGAGCAGCGTTTGTTTGCTTTTGGTGGCCTCTGACTGCCTGGGGCAGCGCTCCTCCCCAGGGCCCTGAAGAAAGCAGCATGAGAAGCAGGGTCATTGAGAATAGCACTGTCCTCAAAAATAGTGTCTTGTGTGAGGGGCCCCATGCGAATCTCTAAGAAAGGTACCAACACCGATAGCAAAAAGGCAAAAAAGCAAAAGAGAAGTCATTTTGGGTCGATATAATTCTGGCAGTTAAAGTTCTAGTAATTCTTTTTAAACTATATCTTGAAGAGTACCCTTTCTCTGAGCTCATACTGTCATCTGTGTGGCTATTAAGGGGTAGAAACTTGGGCAAATTTGCCTTTATTTCCATTTTAGCAAGGAACTAGAATTTCTACAGTGATAATGTGTAATGATGGCATGGTGGACAGGTTTTATCTGTGTCTTCAAAAAATAACAGTAAATTACAAGTCTTATTTAGAGTAATAGAAAACTAGTGCTGATGTCCCTTTTTTTATGGGAGGGAGGGAGGGAGAGGGAGAGAGGAAGGAAGGAAGGAAGGAAGGAAAGGGGAGGGGAGGAAGGGAGGAAGGAAGGAAGGGGGAGGGGAGGGGAGGGGAGGAAGGGTTGAGTTAGACTGAGATAGGCAAATATTGATATGGCTTATATATCAATGTAAGTTTAAGTACAAGAATGTCATGATCAGATCTATATTTTTAAAGGATCACCCTTTTTAAAGTATAAAACCCAGAGAGAATATAGGTAGAAGATCTTGCTCCTTTTCTGCATATTTTATCTTGCATGCTGAAACCACCACATTCCCAGTTGCCCAAACTAGAAACACAGAAATTATCCTAGCCTTACCTCTCCCTCACCCTGCAATTAGCCACTAAATCCTATAGATTCTTTAAATAATTTTTAAATCCACCTGATGATCTCATTCTGAATGGTGTGTCCTTCACTCAGTCCCTTCTCACCTCTTTCCTGGTTGTTTCCAGTAGTCTTCTATCTAGTCTTTCCAACTAGGAACTTCCTCCCCTATTTTATTCTCCAGACTGCTGCCAGAGATCCTTCCAGGATGCAAATCTAGTACTTTTTCCACAACCTAAAACTCTTCAATGGCTTCTCATGGCCTTCAGGAAAAAGTCCAAATTGTTTCCTGTGGTGCAGAAAGCCATCTGAGATTTGGACCCCATCTAACCTTTTTGGCCATCACTCATCTCCTCCCTTCGTAGGTTGTGTTTCAGCCTTGTTGAACTCCTGGCAGGCTCCCAAACATGCCAGATGGTTTCGAAACACCAGCAGAGTCTCCACTCCCTCAGTTCTGAATGGAATTCCTTCCACCTTCCACGATGAAATCCCATTATTGTTCAAAATTCAGTTTACGGGTCATTTCCTCCCTGAAGCGTGTCTTAACATCCATCTCAGCACCATCTTCCTCCTCTGTCCTCCTATTCCATCATTGCTCACTCTCTGGAGTCCTCTGGAGTTCCCTTCCATGGCATTCGTGACATACTTTGTTTCATTCATTGTTGCTCCAAGGAAGGACCATCTGCATTTTTTTTTAATCCTGTTTTTAAAAAAGTTACTGTTAGTGTTTTGTTTCTTTAATTTAAAAAATATTTATCGTCATCATCACCATCATCACCATGCAGACTCCTGTGTTCCAAACCTACTGAAGGTCTATGAACCTCAGCCCAAAATTGGCTCTTAAAAATTCTTCTAGGTTACTGGTCATGTCCTGTTTGTTGATCAGGTGCTGGCTACACAGGGTGTTCATTTGTGCAAAATTCACTGAGCTCTACCCTTAGGGTATGTGTACATTTCTGTATGTATGTTATTTTCAGCAGAAAGTTTAAAAGGAAAAAGCTCCCTAGGTTATTCTTATGATGGAGAACCATTGACTTTCCTCTCCCTCTCTCTCTGAATTGTAAGCCCCTAGAGGACAACAAAGGCATTTATTTTGGCTTTGTACTCCCTGCATTTGTTTCACTGCCTACAGTATAGTACATGCTTAATAAATGATTAGTAAATAAAAAAATGAACAGAGGGAGAGAGTGCCTTGTGGCACTCTCCTCCCTCCCTCTCTTCCAAACATTATTTGTTCAACTCCCCTGCTGGAGCACATGATAGCTCATGCCTCAAAATTACACCTCCAAAACCACCCCCCGCCCCCATAAACCTGTGAGATGCCTCCTGGCTTCTTCTCTAGCACATGCAGGGTGTAACTGATCCAGGGCACCAGCCTGACGAGGATGAGAGAAAGGAAGCTGGTGCAGGACTTTCTGTCCCCAAACCAGTACTTCTGCCCTACCTGGGTCTGAGCCACCTGGCTCAGGCCTTCCTCACCAGGCCTGGGAATCAAGCTGGAGAGAATATGTCCTTGGAGATACTGCATTGCTAAATCTTCTATTTGCATTTCTGATGTAAAGTGCTTCCTAAACTACTCAGCTTAAATTATGTAGGAATTTGAAAAGTTTATATTTGAATATTAAGGTGTAACAATGGAGGTTTTTGTTGTTGTTGTTTTGTTTTTTTTAGCAAATTTGCAGTAGAAAGTGAGAGACACCCTGGGTGAAATATCACTTAAGTCATTTATTCAGTCACAGATGATTACCAAGAGCTTCCTAGGGATACAATGATAAATGAGAGTCATCTGCCTTAATGGAGATTACAGTGTAGTGGAGGGAGACAATCAAATAATATCTAACTTTTTCATAGCACCTATGATGTGCTGGACGCTTTACATATATATTCATTTCATCACTGTAACAACTCAGTGATGTTCTATGATTACCCCCATTGCAGCATTGCAGACTGATAGAGTCATGAAGGTCAAGTGTAGGAGGAGAGAGCCCTAATCTTGTCCTAAGGGTCAGGGAAGATTACTTGAAATGTAAGCAGTTGAAGCAGAGATCTGAGGATTGAGTTGGAATCTAGTAGACAAAGAGGTCTGGGAACAGGCAAGGGAAACAGCAGATGCAAAGGGATAGTCGTGTGTCTGAGGAACTGAAAGGCTTCTCTGTAGAGGAAGCATCAGGAGCTCAAGACGAGGTGGGGGCGGGAGGCAGGGGCCACATCACCTAGGTTTTATCTCCATGTCTTCAAAAGTATAATAAGGTCAGGGAAGCAAAAATAGGAGAATTAAGGTTTCTTCTTAGCTTTGTTCTTAATAACCTCAGCCATCCCTCTGTGGTTCCGTTTCCTTATCTGAAAAAATGTGTGAATGGACCAAAGCACTCAAGTGGTCATGGGTTCTAAAGCTCTGATTCTAGGTCAGGATCTGCTGGAAGGAATTCCGATCAAGGTGCAGGCCCTGGCTGCTGCTGAATGCGCCCGAGGCCTCTGACTCCTGTGTAGATTAAGTAAATACAGATGATGGAGAACATCACACACAATAAGTTACACGGTAAATATGGCTGTTGAGTATGGTTTGTTCCCCTTGTTGGAAATGAAGGGTGATCTGCTAATAATAACAGTGTAATAAGGATAACCACCTCTTGTGGGCATTTAACTGTGTGCCAGGACTGTACCAGGTACTTTCAGATAGATTTCTCATGACAGCTCCTAGTTAGATTCAAAAGCTGAGGCCTCACGGGATTACACAGCTTTAGGAAGGTCCTCACCACCCAAATTTGTCCTGCCCACTGAGCGTGTCCAGTCCTGTTCCCTGTCGCCAGGTGTGTTAACTTGAGCAATGACTTTCTCTTGGTTTGATCAGGGGCTGAGTTGGAATTTGAACCCAGCTCTGACTCCAGAGCCTATGGGGTTGTCTACCCTGCGATGCTGCCTTCCCTTCTTAAAACACAGGCAACTCCTTACTCTATAAATAGAGTGACATTGTCTCTTAAACGTCCTTTCTGGGTGAGGAAAGTGCTTTTTATAGCTTGGGACTGCTTCTGTTTACTTGGTCTCTTCCAGCACCGGTTAATCCCGCCTACATCTGTGACCTTCACTGTCCTTACACTGAATTCCTAGGTTTCCTCCCTGCAAAAGACAACTCCACGAGGCCACATGGTGTCTGTGTGTGCCAGCAAAGAAATTACACTCCTCTCCCTCTCCAAATCCGCCTACCTTTCTATAAATAATCGTTCTCCTTCCCCTCAGGCCTGTGAGTAGTTTGGTCACTTCACTGAACACACACACACACACACACTCACAAAGGTTTCGGGGAGGAGTGCACGACGTGAATGACCTTGCAGAGGTATCTAGCTCACTGGGGACAGGATTAGCAAACCCAAACCTCTACAAATATTTCTTGTCTTCACCCCACATTCCTCCCGAAGCTGCTCGCTCCTCTCGCGCCGGCCTCGCCCAGTCCCCTCTCGGCTCGCTCCGCCATACAAAGCCCAACCCGCCCATCTCTTCTTTGCAAAGCCAGAGAACTTCAGTCCCCATGTTGAAGCTCGGCGGTGGCGGCGGCGGTGGCGGGCAGGACTGGGCATGCTCAGTAGCGGGGACAGGTCTGGGAGGCGAGGAAGCCGCGTTTGAAGTCGCGCGGCTGGGGGATCCGGGGAAGGCGGGCTGCCGGGGCCCCGGCTGGGGGTGCGCTGGTATCCCCAATTCCGCGCCGGGAGTGGGCATGCTCCAGGCCGGCGCCGGGGGGCCGGAGCGCGGGGGGCAGGGCGTGGAGGAGGTTGGAGCGCCGGCGGGAGGAGGGGAGGAGCGCCCGGCTCGCCATCCCCCGGCGCCGGCTCTGCGGCTGTTGAATCGGAAGCCGCAAGGAGGATCCGGGGAAATAAAGACGCCCGAGAATGACCTCCAGCGAGGCCGTCTGAGCCGGGCCCCGCGCGCCGCCCCAACAGCCCCTGGCATGGGCGACCACGGCGGGCAGCCGGAGCGCTCGGCCCCGCATGCCCCGGGGACTCCCGCCGGCGCCGGCGCTGCAGTCGTGAACGGGCTGCTGCACAACGGCTTCCACCCGCCGCCCATCCAGCCGCCGCGCCTCTGCAGCCGGAGCCTCCCGGGAGGCGGCGACGCGGCGCCCCCGCGCCTCCCGCTCCAGCCAGAGCTCCAGCCACAGCCGCCGCCCCCTCAGCACGACTCCCCGGCCAAGAAATGCCGGTTGCGGAGGAGGATGGACTCGGGGAGGAAGAACAGGCCGCGTAAGTCCCTCCGGGAGGGGAGCGCGGGCGCCAGGCAGGCGCAGCGCGGGGTCCGGCACCCGGGAGCGGCGGGCCAGGCACCGAAGCGCGCGTCGTGCACACCAGCGCCCGCCGTCGGCGGACGGATCTGAGGGGGCGCAAGCACTACAGATCGTTGCCTAAGCCTGACCCTTGCTTGCTTCCATCTGTAGAATAGGCCGATTGGACTCGGAGTCTGAGCTGCTCCTCAGGTCACGGTTCTATGGAAGGCAAACGCACTGGCCACCTTACTAATTTGTCGGTGGGGAAATGCACGTGTGTCAACATTTGGTGGGGTCCGGGAGCAGAGTTAGAGCAGTGGTGGGTGGAGAGCCTGAGTTGCCCTCGTTCTTCTCTCCCCGTTCCCTTATGAGAGCTCGGGTTGGCGCTCAGGCAGTCAGCTTGCCCTTTGAATCGCAGAGAAGCCGCCAGCTCCCTGGGCCTATTCGCAAGCGCGAGGTCTGGAGGCGTGGAGTTTGACAGCCCCGGAAAATCACAGCCTATTAAACGCTGTTTCCTCGCAGCCAATGAGAGGACCTGTTGGGAGGGACACACCCACTGATACCATGTGGGCCGGAACTATGTGGACCAATGAAGATTGGAGGTGAATTTTTTTCGGGAGTTGGGAGGTGGAGTTGAGGTTTCTAATAGTAATGTACAGTGCAGAATGCTGAAATGCGTTATTTCACAATCTAAAGCTTGTATATATGTAAGTTTGTGAAGAGTCCCTTCCCCGCTGGAAATTCTGAGATGCAAATTGTAGATCGAGTTTACAACAGGTTTTTCTTATCCGAGCTGAACTTAATTCAATTTGTTACCTCTTTCTGGGTCTCCTTAATGAAGCTTATAAATGGCAGAAAGCAAAGTAAGTAGAATGCATGCTAATAAGTGATTGCATTCAAACATGCACCTTTTGCATATAGGTTTTTCTGTTTCACATAGGGAACTTGCTAGATATGCTTTGGATTCGTCTGTAAGAGCTTGATATTTGGCAAACAGCTTCACTTTTTTCTGTTTCTGTTTATCAACTTAGACTCTTAGCTTTTCTGCATTCAGTTAAAGTCTCTGAGACTTTGGAAAGCGTTTTAACTCGACTGTGGGACGCGGTAACTCTGATACTTGTGTTTTGTAGGTCTGAAATGTTTCGGTTGAAAGTTAACGTCTTGTTGGGAACTTTGAACCCATACAGCAGATTGGCTACGGTTGTAAGGAAGGCAACTAACACCTGAATTTCTGTTTTTGTTTTTGAGTCTTGTTAGAAAATGACATTGTTTATGGATTTAGCATTGATTCCTAATGATTTATTAACCTGTTTTACTTCTTTTGAAGCCACATTTTAGTTATTTCTCTGATTTTATATTAACAAACTGTATGAGAATTCACAATGTAAATAGCTAAAATATAACGAAAGAGAACTGCTTTGAGTATTTAGTATTGCTAGCTTAAATGGTCTGTGTTTGAGTGTATAATACCTCTTGAACTAATTTTTGAGGAATTGAAAATACACTCTCTTAACAATAGCATGAAGGCAGAGAAAAAATAACCCTGAGCCTTAACTTTTGCTTGCAAATCCACAGGAGGTATTATTCTAGAATACAAGAAAGTATAACTTTATGCCTGTGTGCTTTGTCAGGTATTTTGTATTTTTTTTAAATGAAAACCATAGTTATTTTAAGTTTAGTGATCATACTTATTTATCAACTTTTAAAAAGAATTCATCAAAATTGACTTTTCATTATCCTATCATGTTTTTTTTCCTCAAATTTGAACAAACATTTCTGAAATAAATTTTACATGTTCTGAGCCACATCTGCTGTGTTGACTACCAAAATCTCTTAGTTAAAACTAGGCTTAATGTAGTATCTTTATACCTTGCCTATTAGCATTCAAGTATCTTTTTACAAAAAAAAAGAAAAAAAATACTGCCCAATCAGTTGATATTTAGGTAATCTAAGACAAATCTACTTAGACTCAAGCACATCCCTATTTTCTGATGACTGATAGATTTTTACATAAGCAATTATTACAAAGAGTATTTACATGCTTTAAATGAAATTTGAGTATGTGGTTGATAAAAGCATCAAAGCTGGACGAATAATTAATTCCTACTTACAGTTTGCAACTTCAGACTCCTGCTTCTGTCCAAACCAGAGGTGTTTTAGGGCAGCCAGATATCACTTCTCTCAGATAGGCACCTGGATTGCATATGTGAGTAGGTATGTTTCTATTTGCTAATATTTTGGGTAGAGTGCAATAAACATTAAAATACTTCATGTTTAAAAACAATGAATGGAATGAAACAAACAATTCAGTAGTTTTTGATTATTTAAAAATTTTAAATCTGATCCCTCAGTGCAAGGACTATTCACAATCTTGTAATCTAAAAATCAGAATAGTGGCAGGTTGATTTTGCTAAATCAGGAAATCTTGTCTACTCTTTTTATCAAAAGATCACCTCACTCACTGTGCTTATCCTTGGAAAGCTTTTCCAAGACTTAACTGCTTCTTCAAGCTTTCTTGGTTACTTTAGCAACTGGGTGACCTCAGCCAAGTTAGCTCTCCTCTTGGAATGCTGGAGTCGGCTAGATGATCTTCAAGTATTGTTTGTTATACTGTACCTTCAGATTCTAAGATACTTCAGAGCTGACGGTTCTTTCTACATGACTTCTGCGCTAGTTATCCAGTCTGCCACATGGCTTAGCATTTTATTATTATTATTTTAAATGTTTTTATTTTTGCCTTGTGCTGATTGTTCCATGTATGTTATTGGTCTTTTCTCCGCAATTAAGTTGGAAGTCTTATTATAGACGGTAGTTTTTTTCATATGCCGTGCAACTTGGGTACAGATATTTGAGTATTTGATTGATGTTGATGAAAAAGGTACAGGTGACATCATCACCACCTCATTGAAGTAGCCGTTTCCATCTGTATGACAGACGATGGCGAAAGTCCTTCAGTGGAGTTTCCATGAGGTCTCTATAGGGAGATTCCTTTTGCATGCTCCTTGGTGCTCTGATTTCTTTGAAGCATACATAAGTAGCTGACTCCTTACGGAGTCAGCTCATATACCAAATATTTCTAAACTAATGATAGTCCTAGTAAAATGCCAAGAGCCTAATGTTTGTAAATGGTGTAGTTATTCAAACTCTGGAGGGCTTGAGTTTGAATTGCAGCTGGCTGACCTGGGGCCATTTATTTAACCTCTATGCTGCAGTTTCAGTATTGGTTAAGATGGAGCTAATCATACAACCTCATCAGGTTGATGTGAGGATTAAATAAGATAATGTGTATGTAAAGAAGTTAGATTCCTGCTTGGCACATAGCAGTTATTCAGTAAATGCCAGCTGTCATCACTGCCATACAGAACACTGTTCACCACTAACCCACAGGACAAGACGACTGAGCTGTCAGAGACACCTCAGAATGACTTCCTTACTTAAAAAGGAGGGGGGGGGGGGGCGCTACAATAAGAAAGACCACAAAGTTTTATTTGATTAGCTATGACACTCCTAGCCCCACAATTACCTTTTCCCCCCCTTCCCCCCCAAAATATCGAATAATACAAAAATGGAGGAAAAAAGCAGGAAAAAGTACTCACAGTACCATCACTCAGAGAAAATGACTGTTTAAAATGTGCTAAAGGTAATTTTGGATCATACTAAGATAAGATTTTGATAACTTTTTTTTATTAGACTGTATTTGATTTACAATGTTGTATTAGTTTCAGGTGTACAGCAAAGTAATTCAGTTATACATATACATATATCTATTCTTTTTCAAATTCTTTTCCCATTTAGATTATTACAGAATATTGAGCAGAATTCCCTATGCTATACAGTAGGTCCTTGGTGATTATGTATTTTAAATATAGTAGTGAGTATATGTCAGTCCCAAACTCCCAATTTATCCTTTTTTATTTAAAAATTTTAGCAAAAGCATTTTCTTCCAGCATTAAAGCATCATTTGTAATGGTTGTATTATATTCCCAATGTTCCATTATATAGATATACCATAATTTATTTAACCTGTCTCTCATAGCTTTAGGCTGCAGCTAGAATCTCTAAACATCATAAACAGTTCTGCAGCAACAACTTTGTACATAACTCTTTATTTTTGATGAAATTGGTGAATATATACTTTTTGGAGAAGGAACAGAAATGGCACAAAGGAGTATATAGCTGTTGCCTTGAAATCCTGGATATTTTATTCATTTATTTATTTTCTTTTTTCAGCTTTATTGAGGTATAATTGACATTTAAAATTGCAATATATTTGAAGTGTAGAACATGATGATTTGATATATGCATGCATTGTGACAAGATTCCCATCATCAAGTTAAGAAATACATCCATCACCTCATATATTTACTTTTTTATGAAAACACTTAATTCTGCTTTCTTAGCAAATTTCAGTTATACAATACAATGTTATCAACTATAGTTACTGTGTTTACATTAAATCCTCAGACCTTATTCATCTTATAACTGAAAGTTTGTACCCTTTTACTGGGCTCTCCCTATTTCCCTCACTACCACCACCCCAATCCCTGGCAACCATTGTTATTCGACTCTGTTTCTATGAGTTCCACTTTTTTTTTTTTAAGTTTCCATATATAAATGATACCACACACTATTTGTCTTTCTCTGTCTGGCTTATTTCACTTAGCATAATGCCCTCCAGCTTCATCCATGTTGTTGTAAATGGCAGGATTTCCTTCTTTCTCATAGCTGAATAATATTCTATTGTGTACATATATGCCACACTTTATTCATTCATCCATCAGCGGACACTTAGGTTGTTTCCATACCTGGATATTTTAGACTCTAAGAATACTTGGAGACAAGCCACACTAGTGAAGAGAGGAGAAAAATGCAAAGGAGGAAATTGTTTGAGCCAGCAAACACTATGCTGCAGAAAGGTAAATATCTGAGTACCATCAGAAGACTCAAGGATGTGAGCTGAGCTCTTCCTTCCCAGTGTGTGGCAACAGGCAAGAATAAGGGCTGGATCAGTGCCTGCAGCCTCCTGGTGGAAGTTCCGAATTCTGAGATTCTCCAGATCGAACACTAGCAGAAGATGGGTGAGAGTTCCTTATGCATGTAACACATTCGTGGGTACAAACTGAAGAGACCCTAACCTGTTACCAGTTTTAGCTAGCCACCACTGTCAAAGTGTAAGGCTTCACTTTTCTAAATATTGGGATATTTACCTTTGGCACTTAGAATTTCCCCTACTTCTGAGTCAGGCTAATTAGAAAACCCAGGATAAAAAGATAAACAGGTAGAATTTTCTGGTTGTATCTGCATAGAGTGTGAATATATATGCATTTTTAAAAACATAATCAGAACTTCTAGATGGACAAGGAGGTTTGCAAATCGACAACAAAAGACTAAAATGGAAAGCGAGGGCACATTCTAGATTGCTCCCTTCTAGGATGTGGTCAGATTTCTAAGTTTGTCGATGAAGTTAGGAATTGTACAATGCACATCTGAACTGAAGATTTAAGAATTTAAGGGCCCAAGTGTACAGTGTCTAAGTGGTTAAGTCAGGTATCAGGATTTATTAGGGACATGAACACCACTTTTCCCCAAAAGGCCAGTAAGTGAATTTCAACGTTAATACAAAACGTATTTTGTTTGGCATAGTAACGAAAGATGGAAAAAGTACTGTTACTTTTTAACATGTGGGACATTCAACAAGTAAATAAAACAAACTCCAGCCTGGTGTTTGGAGACAGAATTGGTAGGGAAACAAAGAGAACTGGTTTTAATTAACAGGTTTGGGGTTGGTTTTTTTTATCTGTCTAATAGCCTGACTTTTAATAGTGTGTGTGTATGTTTTAATACAAACCAATTACCATGAAAATCAATCAAGGTTTGACTTCCATTATATTTAATTATGTGCTTTAGCTTTACTATGTAGTCCAGTGTTCACCTTGGGATGACAATATACTGAATCAGATAGGGCACACAGAATTTCTTTATTTTTTTTTAACATCTTTATTGGAGTATAATTCCTTTACAATGGTGTGTTAGTTTCTGCTTTATAACAAAGAGAATCAGCTATACATATACATATATCCGCATATCTCCTCCCTCTTGCATCTCCCTCCCACCCTCCCTATCCCACCCCTCTAGGTGGTCACAAAGCACCGAGCTGATCTCCCTGTGCTATGCGGCTGCTTCCCACTAGCTAGCTATTTTACATTTGGTAGTGTATATATGTCCATGCCACTCTCTACTTCGTCTACTGGTGTGAGGTGATACCTCATTGTAGTTTTGATTTGCATTTCTCTAATGATTAGTGATGTTGAGCATCCTTTTATGTGTTTGTTGGCAATCTGTATAACTTCTTTGGAAAAATGTCTATTTAGGTCTTCTGCCCATTTTTGGATTGGGTTGTTTGTTTTTTTGATATTGAGCTGCATGAGCTGCTTGTAAATTTTGGAGATGAATCCTTTGTCAGCTGCTTCATTTGCAAATATTTTCTCCCATTCTGGGGGTTGTCTTTTTGTCTTGTTTATGGTTTCCTTTGCTGTGCAAAAGCTTTTAAGTTTCATTAGGTCCCATTTGTTTATTTTTGTTTGTATTTCCATTTCTCTAGGAGGTGTGTCAAGAAGGATCTTGCTATGATTTGTGTCATAGAGTGTTCTGCCTATGTTTTCCTCTAAGAGTTTTAAAGTGTCTGGCCTTACATTTAGGTCTTTAATCCATTTTGAGTTTATTTTTGTGTATGGTGTTAGGGAGTGTTCTAATTTCATTCTTTTACATGTAGCTGAAGAGGCTGTCTTTTCTCCATTGTATATTCTTTCTTCCTTTATCAAAAATAAGGTGAGCATATATGTGTGGGTTTATCTCTGGGCTTTCTATCCTGTTCCATTGATCTATATTTCTGTTTTTGTGCCAGTACCATACTGTCTTGATTACTGCAGCTTCGTAGTATAGTCTGAAGTCAGGGAGCCTGATTCCTCCAGCTCCATTTTTCTTTCTCAAGATTGCCTTCGCTATTCGGGGTCTTTTGTGTTCCATACAAACTGTGAAATTTTTTGTTCTAGTTCTGTGAAAAATGCCATTGGTAGTTTGATAGGGATTGCATTGTATCTGTAGATTGCTTTGGGTAATATAGTCATTTTCACAATGTTGTTTCTTCCAGTCGAAGAACATGGTATATCTCTCCATCTGTTTGTATCATCTTTAATTTCTTTCATCAGTGTCTTATAGTTTTCTGCATACAGGTCTTTTTTCTCCTTAGGTAGGTTTATTCCTAGGTGTTTTATTCTTTTTGTTGCAATACTCCCAATAAATGGGAGTATTTCCTTAATTTCTCTTTCAGATTTTTCGTCATTAGTGTATAGGAATGCAAGAGATTTCTATGCATTAATTTTGTATCCTACTTTACCAAATTCATTGATTAGCTCTAGTAGTTTTCTGGTACCATCTTTAGGATTCTCTATGTATAGTATCATGTCATCCGCAAACAGTGACAGCTTTACTTCTTCTTTTCTTATTTGGATTCCTTTTATTTCTTTTTCTTCTCTGATTGCTGTGGCTAAAACTTCCAAAACTATGTTGAATAATAGTGGTGAGAGTGGACAACCTTGTCTTGTTCCTGATCTTAGAGGAAATGGTTTCAGTTTTTCACCATTGAGAGTGATGTTGGCTGTGGGTTTCTCATATATGGCCTTTATTATGTTGAGGTAAGTTCCCTCTATGCCTACTTTCTGGAGGGTTTTTATCATAAATGGGTGTTGAATTTTGTCAAAAGCTTTTTCTGCATCTATTGAGATGATCATGTGGTTTTTATTCTTTAATTTGTTATTATGGTTTATCACATTGATTGATTTGCATATTGCATATATTGAAGAATCCTTGCATTCCTGGGATAAACCCCACTTGATCATAGTGTATGGTCCTTTTAATATGCTGTTGGATTCTGTTTGCTAGTATTTTGTTGAGGATTTTTGCATCTATGTTCATCAGTGGTATTGGCCTGTAGTTTTCTTTCTTTGTGACATCTTTGTCTGGTTTTGGTATCAGGGTGATGGTGGCCTTGTAGAATGAGTTGGGGAGTGTTCCTCCCTCTGCAATATTTTGGAAGAGTTTGAGAAGGATAGGTGTTAGCTCTTCTCTAAATGTTTGATAGAATTCGCCTGTGAAGCCATCTGGTCCTGGGCTTTTGTTTGTTGGAAGATTTTAAATTACAGTTTCAATTTCAGTGCTTGTGATTGGTCTGTTTATATTTTCTATTTCTTCCTGGCTCAGTCTCGGAAGGTTGTGCTTTTCTAAGAATTTGTCCATTTCTTCCAGGTTGTCCATTGTATTGGCATATAGTTGCTTGTAGTAATCTCTCATGATCGTTTGTATTTCTGCAGTGTCAGTTGTTACTTCTCCTTTTTCATTTCTAATTCTATTGATTTGAGTCTTTTCCCTTTTTGTTCTTGATGAGTCTGGCTAATGGTTTATCAATTTTGTTTATCTTCTCAAAGAACCAGCTTTTAGTTTTATTGATCTTTGCTATTGTTTCCTTCATTTCTTTTTCATTTACTTCTGAGCTGATCTTTATGATTTCTTTCCTTCTGCTAAGTTTGGGGTTTTTTTTGTTCTTCTTTCTCTAATTGCTTTAGGTGTAAGGTTAGGTTGTTTATTTGAGATGTTTCTTGTTTCTTGAGGTAGGATTGTATTGCTATAAACTTCCCTCTTAGAACTGCTTTTGCTGCATCCCATAGGTTTTGTGTTGTCATGTTTTCATTGTCATTTGTTTCTAAGTATTTTTTGATTTCCTCTTTGATTTCTTCAGTGATCTCTTGGTTATTTAGTAGTGTATTGTTTAGCCTCCATGTGTTTGTATTTTTTTACAGATTTTTTTCCTTTAATTGATATCGAGTCTCATAGCGTTGTGGTCAGAAAAGGTACTTGATACAATTTCAATTTTCTTAAATTTACCAAGGCTTGATTTGTGTCCCAAGATCTGATCTATCCTGGAGAATGTTCCATGAGCACTTGAGAAGAAAGTGTATTCTGTTGTTTTTGGATGGAATGTCCTATAAATATCAATTAAGTCCATCTGGTCTAATGTATCATTCAAAGCTTGTGTTTCCTTATTTATTTTCATTTTGGATGATCTGTCCATTGGTGAAAGTGGGGTGTTAAAGTCTCCTACTACGATTATGTTACTGCTGATTTCCCCTTTTATGGCTGTCAGCATTTGCCTTATGTATTGAGGTGCTCCTATGTTGGGTGCATAAATATTTGCAATTGTTATATCTTTCTTGGATTGATCCCTTGATCATTATGCCCTGTCCTTCTTTATCTCTTGTAGAAGTCTTTATTTTAAAGTCTAATTTGTCTGATATCAGAATTGCTACTCCAGCTTTCTTTTGATTTCCATTTGCATGGAATATCTTTTTCCATCCCCTCACTCTCAGTCTGTATGTGTTCCAAGGTCTGAAGTGGGTCTCTTGTTGACAGCATATATACGGGTCTTGTTTTTGTATCCATTCAGCCAGTCTCTGTCTTTTGGTTGGAGCATTTAATCCATTTACATTTAAGGTAGTTATCAATATGTATGTTTCCATTATCATTTTCTTAATTGTTTTGGGTTTGTTATTGTACATCTTTTCCTTCTCTTGTGTTTCCTGCCTAGAGAAGTGCCATTAGCGTTTGTTGTAAAGCCGATTTGGTGGTGCTGAATTCTCTTAGCTTTTGCTTGTCTGTCAAGGTTTTAATTTCTCCATCGAATCTGAATGAGATCCTTGCTTGGTAGAGTAATCTTGATTGTAGCTTTTTCCCTTTCACCACTTTAAATATGTCCTGCCATTCCCTTCTGGCTTGCAGAGTTTCTGCTGAAAGATCAGCTGTTAACCTTATGGGGATTCCCTTGTATGTTATTTGTTGCTTTTCCCTTGCTGCTTTTAATAATTTTTCTTTGCATTTAATTTTTGATAGTTTGATTAGTATGTGTCTTGGTGTGTTTCTCCTTGGATTTATCCTGTGTGGGACTCTCTGCACTTCCTGGACTTGATTGACTATTTCCATTCTCATATTAGGGAAGTTTTCAACTATGATCTCTTCAGATATTTTCTCAGTCCCATTCTTTTTCTCTTCTTCCTCTAGGAACCCTATAATTCTAATGTTGGTGCATTTAATGTTGTCCCAGAGGTCTCTGAGACTGTCCTCAATTCTTTTCATTCTTTTTTCTTTATTCTGCTCTGTGGCAGTTATTTCCACTATTTTATCTTCTAGGTCACTTATCCGTTTTTCTGCCTCAGTTATTCTGCTACTGTTTCCTTCTAGAGAATTTTTAATTTCATTTATTGTGTTGTTCATCATTGTTTGTTTGCTCTTTAGTTCTTCTAGGTCCTTGTTAAACGTTTCTTGTATTTTCTCCATTCTATTTCCAAGATTTTGGATCATGTTTACTATCATTACTCTGAATTCTTTTTCAGGTAGACTGCCTATTTCCTCTTCATTTATTTGGTCTCATGGGTTTTTACCTTGCTCCTTCATCTGCTGTGTGTTTCTCTGTCTTCTCATTTTGCTTCACGTACGATGTTTGGGGTCTCCTTTTTGCAGCCTGCAGGTTCATATTTCCCATTGTTTTTGGTGTCTGCCCCCAGTGGGTGAGGTTGGTTCAGTGGGTTGTGTAGGCTTCCTGGTGGAGGGGCCTGGTGCCTGTGTTCTGGTGGATGATGCTGGATCTTTCTGCTGTGCAGGACCATGTCCTGTGGTGTGTTTTGGGGTGTCTGTGACCTTATTATGATTTTAGGCAGCCTCTCTGCTAATGGGTGTGATTGTGTTCCTGTCTTGCTAGTTGTTTGGCATAGGGTGTCCAGCACTGTAGCTTGCTGGTCATTGAGTGGAGCTGGGTCTTAGCATTGAGATGGAGATCTCTGGGAGAGTTTTCGCTGTTTCATACTACGTGGAGCCAGGAGTTCTCTGTTGGACCAATGTCCTGAACTCGGCTCTCCCACCTCAGAGGCACAGGCCTGACACCCGGCTGGAGTACCAAGACCCTGTCAGCCACACGGCTCAGAAGAAAAGGGAGAAAAAAAGAAAGCAAGAAAGAAAAGAAAAGGAAAGAAAAGAAAGTTAATAAAATAAAAAATAAATTATTAAAAATAAGAAAAATTTAAAAGTAATAAAGTAAAAGAAAGACAGAAAGGAGAGCAACCAAACCAAAAAACAAGTCCACCAATGATAACAAGCGCTAAAAACTATACAAAATACAAACAAACAAACAAAAAACGAACAGACAGAACCCTAGGACAAATGGTAAAAGCAAAGCTGTATGGACAAAATCACACAAAGAAGCATACACATACCCACTCACAAAAAGATAAAAAGGAAAAAATATATATATCTATATATTAATTTAAAAAAAGGAAGAGAGCAACCAAATCAATAAACAAATCTACCAATGATAATAAACTCTAAATACTAAACTAAGATAAACATAAAACCAGAAACAAATTAGGTGCAGAAAGCAAACCCCAAGTTACAATTGCTCCCAAAGTCCACCACCTCAATTTTGGGATGATTCTTTGTCTATTCAGGTATTCCAGAGATGCAGGATACATCAAGTTGATTGTGGAGATTTATTCCACTGCTCCTGAGCCTGCTGGGAGAAATTTCCCTTTCTCTTCTTTGTTCGCACAGCTCCTGGGGTTCAGCTTTGGATTAGCCCCACCTCTGTGTGTAGGTCGCCTGAGGGCATCTGTTCCCTCCCAGACAGGACGGGGTTAAAGTAGCAGCTGATTCTGGGGCTCTGACTCACTCAGGCCGTGGGAGGGAGAGGTACTGAATGCGGGGCAAGCCTGCAGTGGCAGAGGCCAGCGTGACGTTTCAGCAGCCTGAGGAGCACCATGTGTTCTCCCAGGACGTTGTCCCTGGATCACGGGACCCTGGCAGTGGCAGGCTGCCCAGACTCCTGGAAGGGGAGGTGTGGATAGTGACCTGTGTTTGCTCACAGGCTTCTTGGTGGTGGCAGCAGCAGCCTTATCATCTCATTCCCGTCTCTGGTGTCTGAGCTGATAGCCGCGGCTCGTGCCCGTCTGTGGAGCTCATTTAGGCGGTACTCTGAATCCCCTCTCCTCGTGCACCCCGAAACAATGGTCTCTTGCCTCTTAGGCAGTTCTAGACTTTTTCCCAGACTCCCTCCTGGTTAGCTGTGGCGCACTAGCCCTTTCAGGCTGTGTTCCCGCAGCCAACCCCAGTTCTCTCCCTGGGGTCTGACCTCCAAAGCCCGAGCCTCAGCTCCCAGCCCCTACCCGTCCTGGCGGGTGAGCAGACAAGCCTCTCGGGCTGGTGAGTGCTGGTTGGCACCGATCCTCCATGGGGGAATCGCTCCGCTTTGCCCTCCGCACCCCTGTTGCTGCGCTCTCCTCCGTGGCTCCGAAGCTTCCACCCCCCCACCCCCTGTCTCCGCGAGTGAAGGGGCTTCCTAGTGTGTGGAAACTTTTCCTCCTTCACAGCTCCCTCTCAGAGGTGCAGGTCCTGTCCCTATTCTTTTGTCTCTGTTTTTTCTTTTTTCTTTTGTGCTACTGTGGTACGTGGGGAGTTTCTTGCCTTTTGGGAAGTCTGAGGTCTTCTGCCAGCATTCAGTAGTTGTTCTGTAGGAGTTGTTCCACATGTAGATGTATTTCTAATCTATTTGTGGGGAAGAAGATGATCTCCACTTCTTACTCCTCCGCCATCTTAAAGATCCCCCCCAGAATTTCTAAGTAGATCTTTTCTCTAGATAGTGCAGCTGTCAGTGGTAATGGTATCTCATTACTTAATTTATGACATCTTTTATGTGCTTAGAGTTGTTTAATCATACATGTGTACGTGTGGGACTGTTTTTTGTCCTTGGGAATGTATTTGAACACAGCCGATGATTCCACGGGGTAAGGCAATGTTATTTTTAGGGGCAGTTACATCAAAATAATGATCTGGGCCTCTAACAGATTTCTCTATGGTTTGGAAAGAGGGTGAAAAGACTCATGACAGTAGTGGGTACTTATGGTAGTCACTTTGATTGACCGAGTAGTCAGTGTGGCTATTATTGAGCAACAACTATGTGTCCCATTGCTCTTTACGTGTCTTTACAAAAGCATGTGATTACCACTCCCACACTCCATCTTACAGATGGGAAAAGAAAGGCCCAGAGAAGTGAAGCAACCTGCCTGAAGTCTGAATGGCAGAGCCAGAATTGAAAAACAAGTCTAACTCCGTTGCCAGCTAGCCAGCTTTCTTTTACGCCACATTCAGCCTATTATTTTGCGAAAAGGAAGTGCGTTCTGTAAAACTTGTAGAAGAGATAAGTGTGTGCAATTGGTACACCTTTGGCAAAAAGCTCATTCATGTATTTGTGGAAGTAACAGTAGCCGACATTTAGAGACGCTTACTCTGTGCCAGGAAGCTAAACACTTTACATGGATTATCTCATCCAACACTCCCAGCACCCTGTGAGATAGGTACTGCTCTAGATTGAATGCTTGTGTCCCCCCAGAATTCAGATATTGTAATCCTAACCCCCAAGGTAATGGTATTAAGAAGTGGGGCCTTTGGGAGGTAATGAGGTCACGAGGATGAGACCAGAGAGTTCTCTAGAGGTTACAGCAAAAAAGAGACAGCTGTCTAGGAATCAGGCTCTCACCAGACACCGAATCTGCCAGTGCCTTGATCTTGGATTCCAGGACTGTGAGAAATAAATTTCTGTTGTTTATAAGCTACCCAGTCTATGGTATTCTGTGACAGCAACCTGAACAGCCTGAGACAGGTACCATCATGATCTTCCTTCTGCAGATGAAGAAACTGTGTGAGGGCTCCAGGACTAGGGAAAACGGAGCTCAGATTTGGACTCTGCTGCGCCAGGGGACCAGATTCAGGACCCCAGTGGATTCCTAGGACGTATCGGTAGTGTTTTGTAGTGGAAGGAGTTTTGGAGCCACCAGATCTGTATTCAGAGCCTCATTCTACTACTTACTAACAGTGTAGCCTCCGTTGAGATGCTTAACTTCTCAGAGGCTCACTTTGTTGACTAGAAATAACTGGTGTCCACCTTACCAGTCGTGTGGATCGAACGTCGAAAATGTAGATAAAGTCTATAGTAGAATGCCTAGACCCTGATATGTGCATAGTAAAAGATATTTTACTATTAATACTAGCTGCTATTCATAAAGGGTATTTAATATTAATATTTTTGCTATTGTTTAGTCACAGAAGCTTTCAAAACTTTCTGAAATCTCAGGATTTTCATCAACTCATCTTGCTCCAACTGAGAACCTTTGGGGACTGGGTTTCAGGGTATCCTCCAACCCGATCTGACATCACCTCCTGAATGGAAGCTTCCCTAATTCCCTCTGAGGTTTCTGGAGGCAGGACACATGGCCTGTGTGTCGGGTCTTTATCTCATTGTCACTTTCATAGATTGCTCCATTGCAACTCCTGAGACCAAGTACAAGCATGCCCTGCCTGAGAGTGATGTTGGCAACTTGGTGAATAAGAAGACTGTAATTTATTTTACTGCTAATCTAGTGTCAGGACAAAGTTATTTTTAAAACAAGAAGTATCTTTCTTTGATCTTTACTGTTTGATATCTCAGCCCTTGAGTGAGGCAGATAGGCACCAAAAAGAGGAGAAAGATTAGGAAAGGGAGCACTTTTCCTTTATAAAAGCTGCATGAGTTGAACAAGGCTTCAGAATTCAGAACAGCTGCATCTAGTTCTTAGGCCTAAGTTTTTTTTTTCTATTTTATCTTTTTATTTTATTTATTTTTTTAACATCTTTATTGGAGTATAATTGCTTTACAATGCTGTGTTAGTTTCTGCTTTATAACAAAGTGAATCAGCTATACGTATACATATATCCCCATATCTCCTCCCTCTTGTCTCCCTATCCAACGCCTCTAGGTGGACACAAAGCACAGAGCTGATCTCCCTGTGCTATGCGGCTGCTTCCCACTAGCTATCTAGTTTACCCTTGGTAGTGTATATATGTCCATGCCACTCTCTCATACTTCATCCCAGCTTACCCTTCCCACTCCCCATGTCCTCAAGTCCATTCTCTACATCTGCGTCTTTATTCCTGTCCTGCCCCTAGGTTCTTCATATCCTTTTTTTTTTTTTTTTTAGATTCCGTATATATGTGTTAACATACCATATTTGTTTTTCTCTTTCTGACTTATTTCACTCTGTATGACAGACTCTAGGTCCATCCACCTCACTACAAATAACTCAATTTTGTTTCTTTTTATGGCTGAATAATATTGCATTGTATATATGTGCCACATCTTCTTTATCCATTCATCTGTCGATGGACCCTCAGCCTAGCAAAATTTGTTCTGGCAGATGATAAAATGGATATTTCTGGGTGCTTCTTGCCCTCAAGATCAGCACGTGAACCTTCTGGTGTTCCTGGCCTTGACTCTACACTGAATCTGAGGCCACAGGACTTCAGATAGAGGCTCAGGACAGTCTGGACCTGCATGGACCTCTGTGAGCTGAGGCCAGCCTGGGCAGTGCCAGCTACTGGAAATCCTCTGGGGCTTCTGGACAAACAACTCCTTTACAGCCTGATGTAGGCAGTTCGGGAGTGAAAGAGGCAGAGATGGACTTAGTTGGCTTGAAACTCAGTATGTGTCAGCAGGATGGTGAATCTTCCATCAAAACATCAGCACTCAATAAAAATTATGGGAGGGTGGTCTTAAATGTCCTTCCTTATACTAAATCAAAATCTGCCTCATAATTTCTACCCTGTGTTCCCTGACAGTACAGTACATCTAATTTATCTTATACATGGCAGCTCATTAGATATATAAAGACAGCTATTTTATTTGACTTTTCCTTGGGGTCCTACTCTCTGAAGAACCAAGAGCCGTGCTCTCACCTGCCAGACTCCATCACCCATGTGATTCAGTACAGGTTGTATTGAAATGCTAGAAAGTATTAAAGTTTAGACTGCAGGGTGGCTTCTTTGCGTTGTCATAAAGGAGATCAGGTACGTATTGACCTGGGTGACCTTGAGCGCTGAGATTTAATACTCCCCGTGGGTCGCACAGGGGCTAGTCAGTTTTTATTCCTTTGGGCCAAGGCACCGTGCTAGACCCTGGGTGTGATACTTGGTTTCATGCGATTCCAAGCTGTAGTGTAGCCTGAAGCCAGTTACATGACTTGATTTTACTCAAATGCTATGGCAGTTCCTTTAAGTCATTAAATTGTGTGTTTGAGTCAGAGGTCTTGAACATAGTTGAGTCTGTTTACCATTCATATTTCCCCCACTACCTACATTTGATGAAAAACACCTAAAGAGATACTATATGTTTAGGGGAAGGAAGGTAGTATTAGTTTGGTCAAGGAGATATCACATCTTACCTTTTGTGGAAGCTTTTTACTATGAAGAAGTGGCCCAAATGTGATTTATTCTTTGGAGTGACCACATAATGTTTCATCAGCAATCTTAAAAGGTAGTAGAGGGTAACATTAATAATTATGCCGGGACCATCTTGGGCAAACCAGGAGTTCCAGTGGTGTGCTGGATCCGGCTCCTAGAGGCTCTGGGAGCTGGTTGTACACATTACTTCCCAACTCTGCATTCGATGTCCTTGTGTTGGTAGCTTGAAATTGGCCACTGTGGGTGTATTTACACGGTGAAAATTGGCAAATGCTGAAAATCAGGGCTTTATTTTCAGAGTTCTAATTGTGAAATACTTACCAGTGCACCACTGCCTGCAATACATGTCACATGTCACTCAGAGAAAAGTCCCAGAGGGCCTCAGTAATACAAACTGAATCATTAAAGCCTTTGGGGCAGAGAATGGGAGAAAAAGCTCAACATATCCTCTGATACGCAGGACAGTGCAGAAGATGAGAAGTTAGATGACGGAGGCTCATTCTCAAGAAAGAAAGTATTCTACAAATTTTTGAGAGCCCACTGTAGTATAAGGGTAGAATTTAGAATCACATTACGGTCAGCCCTCTGTATCTGCCGATTCTGCATCTGCGGATGCAACCAACTACAGATCAAAAATATTTGAAAAAAAAAATTCCAGAAAGTTCCAAAAAGCAAAACTTGAATTTGCCATGCACTGGCAACTATTTACATAGCATTTACATTGTATTAGGTATTATAAGTAATCTAGAGATGATTTAAAGTATACGGGAGGACGTGTGTAGGTTATATGCAAATACGATGCCATTTTACATAAGGGACTTGAGCATCCGAAGATTTTGGTATCTGCTGGGCCGGGAGGGGTTCAGGGTTCTGGAACAAATCCCCTTCGGATTTTGATGGACAACTATTATCTGCCACCCTTTTTCCCTCTGAAATTCCTACACCAGAAATAGTTGGGCTCAGTGCTGGATGACCCAGTACCTACTGCAGGTGTTAGTGTACCAGCAATCCAGCATGGGAACCACGGAAAGGAGAAGATAACATACATGTCTTTATATGTGTGTATAAACACACACACACACGCTTTCACCCAAGTATTAATCATAGGAAAATCATAACTTTGGACTTCTTTATACTTACTTCACAATTCACTATTGTTTTTATTTTGAATGACAGATTATTTTGAGTTACACTCGTTGCTTGTGGATGGTGGAACAGCATAATTTTTTCTTTAAATAGGTGTAAATCTGGCCCCGGTTGAGCGTTGCACCTTTGTAGGGTGATTTAGAATTTATTGCTGCTGAAACAGCAGGGTGGAGTTGCCAGAATATCTTCATTTCATGTTTATGGTTAGGGTGGGAAGGTTGAGATTTGTCCCAGCCAAGAGGAGAAGGAACTTGGTGTGTATGTTTGGTTCCAAAACAGAATCTCTCAGGAGGGACTTCCCCAGTTCATACCCCTTTGCATTTTACTCTAAAGATAACTCATTGTTCTCCATTTATTCTCTCACTGTCCTGAAGAAATGTTTGGAGAGTGTTGGGATTTTTTTAAAAAATATTTTTATTTAGGAAAATTTCAAACATTATACAAAACTAGAGTGTATGGTATAACTAACTGCTAATTACTCATCACTCAGCTTCTATAATTATCAACTCATGTCCAATCTTATTTTATTTTGCCTATTACATGCAAACCTTCCCATCCCAAACTGGATGATATTGAAGCAAATCTCAGATATCATAACATTTCAATGGTAAATATTTTCATATATATATCTAAAAGATAAGACCTCTCTAAAAAAAATAACCATAATCTGTTATTTGTTAAAAACATTAACAATATATTATATCCAGTTGAGACAATAGTATTTTATCATGCACAATTAGATGTAGAAATTCAGTTATCTAACCACAGTTAAAATTGTTACATCCTGTTTGTTGATAGATGAAAATCTGATATGTTGCCCTGGAGGATTCCTTTGTTTGCCAGTACCTTTTATTGTTTGTTTATGATTAATTTTCAACCATTTCTTTATGGTCTGAGATTTTGAAACCTCATTCTTGTAATGAAATGGTCCTGTACCCCAAAATAGGTGCTTTGGGATCACCCCAAAATCACTGAACTAGAAGCGATTGTTATGTCCTATACAGTTTTTGTCTTGAGATTGAGAGATAAGGAACAGTCTTAAAAGAATTCCACCCCTCTCCTTTCCTCTGGAGTCATTAGGGTGGGAACAGGCAAGCTAGCACTCAGTTGGAAGATGAAGACAGTTAGGATGTAGGTCTGGACTCAGGCCTGGGACTCTGGAGGTGTTAGATTCAGGGTTGAACCAACAGGGGTATTGCTGAAATTTGTGAGATATTCGGGATTCTCCACAATCTCTCTACCTATGACCCTGTATTTCAAGTTAACCACAAAAGCAAAGAAAAAATCCTGAATCTGATATCACTCTTGTTTGTCAAGCATTCCTAGGGATCCAACCAGTTAAATATCAGTGAATTCTTATCTATATAACTGCTAGAACTGGTTTACTTTTGTCGGTTTTATGACTTTATCAGTTCTATGAAAAAAGTGCTTCAAATGCATTTTATACACCCCTGCCTTCTTTGATGGAATAATGAGTGTCATTTAATATCTTCTAACAATCTAGGGACATTATTAATATCATTTTTTATGCTGAGTTATAAAAGTAATGGAGTACAAAGTGTTTGCGTTTGCTCTTTTGTTTTCCAGTCAATGGATGTTTGTTATACATCAGTTTTATACAGGACAGAACTTTTAGGGGATCCAAATATTTCATTCAAAATTCTTCTTTAAAAATATTTTTGTCTATTTAAAAGCTGTAATTAAAAAGGTAGAGATCACCCACCTTAATGTTTGGCTGGGTTCCTTAACCTCTCTGAGCCTCAGTTTCGTCATCTGTAAAATGAGCATAATAACAGTGCCTACCTCATTGGGTTATGGGAATTAAATTAAATATTACATGTGAAGCTCCTAGCACAGCACCTGCCACATAGTAAACCCTTAATGTTAGTTGGTACAATACTGCTGCATTTTTTTATAGACCCTGGAATAAGCTTCTTCTGAATTCTTATAAACAGACCATTGATTGGCAAGTTTGCAGCTCTGAAGTATTTTTTGAAGTTTGGCCTGTGCGTCTACGTCCACATAAACTTACACAAGCTAATACATCACTTCAGCACACGTTTACCACACTCGATTAAATTTTGGGCAAGGCTTAGGCATATTTGCTTTTAGCAAATGCTCTAACAAGTAAATGGATAACCTGTCAAGTCCTGATTATGTTGTCTTAGAGTTTTAGCACTTATTATAAGGTTTTGATGCTTTTTGTTTGATTTTTATATTTATTACAAGCAAACTGAGGAGTTGTTGGATATTTTAGTATTCAGCTTTTTGTGAAAATTTTCTAGTAAATCTTTTCAAGCTACTGCATCAGTTTTGATTCAAGAAATCTCTGAGATTGTGAGGAAAGCTATTCAGAAAACCAGTTAGGATTGGCACCTACTCTCTGCAAATCAAGCTTGTCTCCATATTGTGTAATCCAAACAAGGTACAGAGATAAATTGGATGCTGAGGTTCCTGAAACTGCAGCTATCGTCCATAAATGACAGTTAACCAGCCTTTATGTTCATCGAAACAGCATCATTCTTACTGGTTAACTTTACATTAAATGTGCGATATGTTTTAAAAATAAACCAATTTAAATAAGATGTTGCTTTTATCTCTTTCAAATGTGAGGTCCAGAGTTAAAGTGTAAAAAATAAAGGTTCCAGTGCTAAAGAGTTTGAAAATCTCTTAGTGATAGAGAAGGGCAGTGTGCCCCCAGACTAAATGGTGCCCGATAAATAAAATATTTTGAATACTCATATTTATATTTGTAAAGTTTTCATCTCTTTTCCCAATTAGATATTAAATCTGGCTGCGCCTTTGACAAAAATTGTTATAGTAAAAAAAACAGTTGTTACGAATCACAGTGATCATCACTTCTGGCATCTTGGCAGTGATAACCCAGAAGGCAGCTGAGAACCTAGAGGGAAGCAAACACTTCTGAGCCACCAAAAATCACTGTTGGAAAGTAGATAAAATTGGAGATGCTCATGCATTTTACACTTGGAGTACTTCCTGGGCTCTCTCTGAGTCTATTTACTCTTACCAAAGTCACAGCTTTACCAGACTTGATTTTCTGGTTTCTCTGCAATCATACATAACAGGTTCGGGATAGACATTGCAGTACACTGACAGCAGCCAAGAAATTAACAGTGTCAGCTTCTAAAAAGCAGGACACAGAAAGCTATAACAGAGACAGAAGAATAGGCAAACGTAGCAGCCTGGGAAGCACAAGTTTATGTGGTTCCTGAGGGCATCAGTATATAGTGGGTACAGTAATTGATTCTTACATGACCCCAAGTCATCAGAAAAAGCTAAGATTTTCTTCTGTTTTCTTTAAGAATATGAGAAGGTGGGTCATGCATTTTAGGAAGATTTCCTTCAAAAACGATTTATAACTTGGCATTTATATCTTAAAAGCCATCTATAAAAGGCAGGGATTGGGCCAGAGCTTTATATATGTTATAAAATCTGCTTTACTGAGATATAATTCACATAGAATTCACCCATTTAAAGTGTACAGTTCAGTGTTTTTTAGTATATTCAGAGTGCAGCCATCACCACAATTAAGTTTAGACTACATCATCACCCCCCAAAAAACCTTATTAGCAATCACTCCCCTTTTCCCCCATACCCGTAACTCCCAACCCTAGACAACTAGTAATCTTTTTGTCTCTATAGACTTGCCTATTGTGGATATTTCATATAAATGGAATCATATAATACCTGGTCTTTTGTGATTGACTCCTTTCACTTAGCATAGTGTTTTCAAGGCTCACCCATGTCTTAGTATGTATCAGTATGTCGTTCCTTTTTACTGCCAAATAATATTTCATGTTATTTATCCATTCATCAATTGATGGACATTTGTATTGTTTCCACTTTTTGGCTATTATGAGTAATACTGCTCTGATCATTCACATACAAATTTTTGTGTGGGCATATATTTTCATTTCTCTTGGGTATATACCTGAGGCTGAACTTGCTAGATCATATACTAGCTTATGTCTAACCTCTTGCAGAACTGCCAGACTGTTTTCCAAAGTGACTGTACTATTTTATATTCCAACCAGCGGTGTAGGAGGGTTCCAGTTTCTCCACATGCTCACCAACACTTGTTATTTTCCGTGCTTTAAATATAGTCATCCTAGTGTGCTTGAAGTAGTATCGTATTGTGGTTTTGATGCGCATTTCCCTAAAAGGTGTCTTACATCCCTCAAACACTAACATCCTTGTGATTTTGAAACTTTTTGTAGGTTCAAACTTTATATCCAGTTTAATTAGACGGTTCTTGAATGGGGACTTCCCTGGTGGCACAGTGGTTAAGAATCCGCCTGCCAGTGCAGGGGACACGGGTTCGAGCCCTGGTCCGGGAAGATCCCACATGACACGGAGCAACTAAGCCAGTGCGCCACAACTACTGAGCCTGCGCTCTAGAGCCCGCAAGCCACAACTACTGAGCCCATATGCCACAACGACGGAAGCCCGCATGCCTAGAGCCCATGCTCTGCAACAAGAGAAGCCACCACAATGAGAAGCCCACGCACTGCAACAAAGAGTAGCCCCCACCAGCCGCAACTAGAGCCCACGCGCAATAACGAGGGCCCACCACAGCCAAAAATAAAATATAAACAAATAAATAAATTTATTAAAAAAAAAAATCCCAGGACTTAAAAAAAAAAAGAAGGTTCTTGAATGGCTAGGAAGTGGTGTCAGGCTTTACTTTGTGATAGTTACTGTGCTCAGAAGGGAACCCTGCAAAGAGCTGCTGCCATTTGTAAATATTAAAGGATTGTTTTAATTAAGTAGTGTCTGGTACAAGGACAATGTGAATTTCACTCATAGCAGAGTTTTCACTCCTTCTCTCCAGACTGTTTTTTTTTTTTAACTTTTTATTTTATGTTGGAGTATAGTTGATTAACAATGTTGTGTTAGTTTCGGGTTACAACAAAGTGACTCAGCCATATATATACACGTATCTGTTCTTTTTCAAATTCTTTTCCCAATTAGGTTGTTACAGAATATTGAGCAGAGTTCCCTGTGCTATACAGTAGGTCCTTGTTGGTTATCCATTTTAAATATAGCAGTGTGGACATGTCAATCCCAAACTCCCTAACTATCCCTCCCACCTCCCCTTCCCCCCTGGTAACCATAAATTCATTCTCTAAGTCTGTGAGTCCAGACTGTTCTTGATTAACGATCAGTCCTTGCAAACGAGAGTGTAAGTGCCAGGGGAGCAGGTTCATTGCTGCGCCCTGACTCTGCCACAGTGGCTCCCACTGTCTATAGGAACAAAATATCTGTTTAATGAATCAGTGGAGGCATAAGCATGTAGCTTGGTCTCAGATTGTTGGAGGAGGGTCGTTGTGACCTCTTTATTGCAGCTTGCATTGTCACGTGAGCGGTTGGCACGTCTTTTCTCGGTCCCCACCCATCTTGACTTGACAGATTTGCCAGGCTTTCACAGCTAAAATAAATGAACAAAGCCCATTTCTGGTAGCCCTGTTGTTCTGCCCTGCAGTGCCGCCTAGCAATGCTGTGCTCCCCGAAGCCTCTTTAATTAACCACTCCCTGGTATTAAATTGTCAATAGCATCCCTAGAGTAAGTAAGCATGCTCTGGTGGCTTGTCAAGACAGAAAGCTAAACCTCTTGGTTTATTCTGGGATTTGTTTAAGTAGGTAATGAGATTACCATCTTGAGCCTCAGTGCAGGGCATTAGGTAGCTGGAAGAACCATTCCTGGGTGGATGCTGGGATCAGCTCTGGTGGCTGAAACGCTCACACTGGTGACAGTCACACAGGTGCACTGTACTCAGGTCCCCGTGGCATATCTCTGCATGGTCAAAACGGTGGAATCTTTTTAGTCCACGGACTGTATTTCTTATGAATAAGGTGGTGTAATTAAAGGTGAGAACCACATGGAAGGTTGATACTCACCTTCCCTTGCCTCTAGACTGGGCGGGACAAGCAGCTTCTGGGTGAGAAATAGGGACGATGACTGTAACTGTCTGTAATTGTGTTTTCCTCACCCCCCACCCCTGCTCCCCCACTTAACCTGAGAACATTGCTGTGGAATGGGAAACAAATTACATCTGCCTCTCATTTTCCCTCTTAAGACCTGGAACAGAAATTCAGGGCGTGACTGCAGGGGTAAAGGGGAGAAGATGAGCTCAGTGGTCTCTCTGCTCTGATTTCTCTCATAAGAAGTTGGCATAGAGAGGCTCCGGGACCTTGGGAAAGAATCTGCACCTCACTGAGCCTCTCAGGGACTTGAGGAAGAGACTCGAGGAAAAGTTTGTTTTAACCTTATGGCTTTGACATTTTGGGTCCCCTCATGTCTACCTCCAACTTGGCCCTGCTAACTCCTGGCCCAGACCCAAGCTAAGAATACATTTACTGGTGCCACCAGAATGGCGCCCTGCAAGAACTTTTGTTCCTCCCAAATCTTAACCTACAAAAAAAAAAAGTGACATAGCTTTTATGTCGATGTATCTGTTTGTTCTTCTGATTTCATGTGGTTGTCTGTGCCATGGGTTGCAAATCAAAGAATATCTGCCTGCCTGACCTAAATACATGAGTACTGTTGCCAGAGCACACTTCTTTATGGAAGAATGCCTGCTTGCCTTTAAAATGGGAGTCACTGGGAGAGATTGGTTCAAGATGGCGGAGTAGAAGGACGTGCGCTCACTCCCTCTTACGAGAGCACTGTAATCACAACTGGCTGCTGGACAATCATCGACAGGAAGACACTGAAACTCACCAAAAAGATACCCCACATCCAAAGACAAAAGAGAAGCCACAATGAGTTGGTAGGACAGCCGCAATCACAATAAAATCAAATCCCATAACCGCTGGGTGGGTGACTCACAATCTGGAGAACACTTATACCACAGAAGTCCACCCACTGGAGTGAAGGTTCTGAGCCCCACGTCAGGTTTCCCAACCTGGGGGTCCAGCAACGGGAGGAGGAATTCCTAGAGAATCAGACTTTGAAGCCTAGTGGGACTTGATTGCAGGACTTCCAACAGGACTGGGGGAAACAGAGACTCCACTCCTGGAGGGCACACACAAAGTAGTGTGCACATCAGGACCCAGGGGGAAAGAGCAGTGATCCCATAGGAGACTGAACCAGACCTACCTGCTAGTGTTGGAGGGTCTCCTGCAGAGATGGGGGGGGCGGTGGCTGTGGCTCACCGTGAGGACAAGGACACTGGCAGCAGAAGTTCTGGGAAGCACTGCTTGGTGTGAGTCCTCCCAGAGTCTGCCATTAGCCCCACCAAAGAGCCAGGTAGCCTCCAGTACTGGGTCGCCTCAGGCCAAACAACGAACAGGGAGGGAACCCAGCCCCACCCATCAGCAGACAAGTGGATTAAAGTTTTACTGAGCTCTGCCCACCACCAGTCCCTCCCATCAGGAAGCTTGCACAAGCCTCTTAGATAGCCTCATCCACCAGAGGGCAGACAGCAGAAGCAAGAAGAACTACAATTCTGCAGCCTGTGGAATGAGAACCACATTCACAGAAAGATAGACAAAATGAAAAGGCAGAGGACTATGTACCAGATGAAGGAACAAGATAAAACCCCACAAAAACAACTAAATAAACTGGAGATAGGCAACTTTCCAGAAAAAGAATTCAGAACAATGATAGTGAAGATGATCCAGGACCTCGGAAAATGAATGAAGGCAAAGATCAAGAAGATGCAAGAAATGTTTAACAAAGACTTAGAATAATTAAAGAACCAACCCCTAGAAGAATTAAAGAACGAATAGAGATGAACAATGCAATAACTGAAATGAAGAATACACTAGAAGGAATCAATAGCAGAATAACTGAGGCAGAAGAACAGATAAGTGACCTGCAAGACAGAATGGTGGAATTCACTGCTGTGGAACAGAATGAAGAAAAAAGAATGAAAAGAAATGAAGACAGCCTAAGAGACCTCTGAGACAACATTAAACGCAACAACATTCACATTATAGGGGTCCCAGAAGAAGAAGAGAGAGAGAAGAGACCAGAGAAAATATTTGAAGAGATTATAGTCGAAAACTTCCCTAACATGGGAAAGGAAATAGCCACCCAAGTCCAGGAAGCGCAGCGAGTCCCATACAGGATAAATCCAAGGAAACACATGCCAAGACACATAGTAATCAAATTGGCAGAAATTAAAGACAAAGAAAAATTATTAAAAGCAACAAGGGAAAAATGACAAATAACATACAAGGGAACTCCCATAAGGTTAACAGCTGATTTCTCAGCAGAAACTCTACAGGCCAGAAGGGAGTGACACAATATATTTAAAGTAATGAAAGGGAAGAACCTACAGCCAAGATTACTCTACCTGGCAAAGATCTCATTCATATTCAACAGAAAAATCAAAAGCTTTACAGACAAGCAAAAGCTAAGAGAATTCAGCATCACCAAACCAGCTCTACAACAAATGCTAAAGGAACTTCTCTAAGTGGGAAACACAAGAGAAGAAAAAGACCTACAAAAACAAACCCAAAACAATTATGAAAATGGTAATAGGAACATACATATCGATAATTACCTTAAACGTGAATGGTTTAAATGCTCCAACCAAAAGACACCGGCTCACCGAATGGATACATAAACAAGACCCATATATATGCTGTCTACAAGAGACCCACTTCAGACCTACGGACACAGACAGACTGAAAGTGAGGAGATGGAAAAAGATATTCCGTACAAATGGAAATCAAAAGAAAGCTGGAGTAGCAATACTCATATCAGATTAAATAGACTTTAAAATAAAGAATGTTACAAGAGACAAGGCAGGACACTACATAATGATCAAGGGATCAATCCAAGAAGAAGATATAACGATTATAAATATATATGCACCCAACATAGGAGTACCTCAATACATAAGGCAAATGCTAACATTTATCAAAGAGGAAATTGACAGTAACACAATAATAGTGGGGGACTTTAACACCTCACTTACACCAGTGGACATATCATCCAGACAGAAAATTAAAGGAAGCACAAGCTTTAAATCACACAATAGACCAGATAGATTTAATTGATATTTATAGGACATTCCATCCAAAAACAGCAGATTACACTTTCTTCTCAAGTGCACATGGAACATTCTCCAGGATAGATCACATCTTGGGTCACAAATCAAGCCTCAGTAAATTTAAGAAAATTGAAATCATATCAAGCATCTTTTCTGACCACAATGCTATGAGATTAGAAATCAATTACAGGAAAAAAATGTAAAAAACACAAACACATGGAGGCTAAACAGTACGTTACTAAATAACCAAGAGATCACTGAAGAAATCAAAGAGGAAATCAAAAAAATTTTTGATTATAATTGCTGGAGACAAATTATAACAAAAACACGATGATCCAAAACCTATGGGATGCAGCAAAAACAATTCTAAGAGGGAAGTTTATCCTAATACAATCCTACCTCAAGAAACAAGAAAAATCTCAAATAAGCAATCTAACCTTACACCTAAAGGAACTAGAGAAAGAAGAACAAACAAAACCCAAAGTTAGTAGAAGGAAAGAAATCATAAAGATCAGAGCAGAAATAAATGAAATAGAAACAAAGAAAACGATAGCAAAGATCAGTAAAACTAAAAGCTGGTTCTCTGAAAAGATAAACAAAATTGATAAACCTTTACCAGACTCAAAGAAAAGGAGGGAGAGGATGCAAATCCATAAAATTAGAAATGAAAAAGGAGAAGTTACAATAGACACCACAGAAATACAAAGCATCCTAAGAGACTACTACAAGCAACTCTATGCCAATAAAATGGATAACCTGGAAGAAATGGACAAATTCTTAGAAAGGTATAACCTTCCAAGACTGAACCAGGAAGAAATAGAAAATATGAACAGACCAGTCACAAGTCATGAAATTGAAACTGTGATTAAAAATCTTCCAGTGAACAAAAGTCCAAGACCAAATAGCTTCACAGGTGAATTCTATCAAACATTTAGAGAAGAGCTAACACTTATCCTTCTCAAACTCTTCCAAAAAATTTCAGAGGAAGGAACACTCCCAAACTCATTCTACGAGGCCACCATCACCCTGATACCAAAACCAGACAAAGATACTACAAAAAAAGAAAATTACAGACCAATATCACTGATGAATATAGATGCAAAAATCCTCAACAAAATACTAGCAAACAGAATCCCAACAACACATTAAAAGGATCATGCACCGTGATCAAGTGGGATTTATCCCAGGGATGGAAGGATTCTTCAATATACACAAATCAGTCAATGTGATACACCATATTAACAAACTGAAGGAGAAAAACCATATGATAATCTCAATAGATGCAGAAAAAGCTTTTGACAAAATTCAACACCATTTATGATAAAAACGCTCCAGAAAGTGGGCACAGAGGGAACCTACCACAACATAATAAAGGCCATATACAACAAACCCACAGCAAACATCATTCTCAATGGTGAAAAACTGAAAGCATTTCCTCAAAGATGAGGAAAAAGACAAGGATGTCCACTCTCACCACTATTATTCAACATAGTTCTGGAAGTCCTAGCCACGTCAACCAGAGAAGAAAAAGAAAGAAAAGGAATACAAATACGAAAAGAAGAAGTAAAACTGTCACTGTTAGCAGATGACATGATACTATACATAGAGAATCCTAAAGATGCCACCAGAAGACTACTAGAGCTAATCAATGAATTTCGTAAGGTTGCAGGATACAAAAATTAATGCACAGAAATCTCTTGCATTCCTATACACTAACAACGAAAGATCAGAAAGAGGAATTAAGGAAACAATCCCATTCACCATTGCAACAAAAAGAATGAAATACCTAGGAATAAACCTACCTAAGGAGGTAAAAGACCTGTACTCAGAAAACTATAAGACACTGATGAAAGAAATCAAAGATGACACAAACAGATGGAGAGATATACCATGTTCTTGGGTTGGAAGAATCAATATTGTGAAAATGACTATGCTACCCAAAGCAATCTACAAATTCAATGCAATCCCTATCAAATTACCAGTGATATTTTTTATAGAACTAGAACAAAAAAACTTAAAATTTCTATGGAGACACAAAAGACACCTAATAGCCAAAGCAGTCTTGAGGGAAAAAAGCAGAGCTGGAGGAATCAGACTCCCTGACTTCAAAGCTACAGTAATCAAGACAATATGGCATTGGCACAAAAACAGAAATATAGATCAATGGAACAGGATAGAAAGCCCAGAGGTAAACCCATGCACCTATGGTCAACTAATCTGTGATAAAGGAGGCAAGGATATACAATGGAGAAAAGATAGTCTCTTCATAAGTGGTGCTGGGAAAACTGGACAGCTACATATAAAAGAATGAAATTAGTCCCTAACAACACCATACACAAAAATAAACTCAAAATGGATTAAAGACCTAAATGTAAGACCAGACACTATAAAACTCTTAGAGGAAAACATAGGAAGAACACTCTTTGACATAAATCACAGCAAGATTTTTTTGACCCACCTACTAGAGAAAGGGAAATAAAAACAAAAATAAACAAATGGGACCTAATGAAACTTAAAAGTTATTGCACAGCAAAGGAAAGTATAAACAAAACGAAAAGACAACCCTTAGAATGGGAGAAAATATTTGCAAACAGATCAATGGACAAAGGCTTAATCTCCAAAATATATGAACAGCTCATGCAGCTCAATATTAAAAAAACAAACAACCCAATCAAAAAATGGGCAGAAGACATAAATAGACATCTATCCAGAGAAGACATACAGATGCCCAAGAGGCACGTGAAAAGCTGCTCAACATCACTAATTATTAGAGAAATGCAAACCAAAACTACAATGAGGTATCACCTCACACCAGTTAGAATGGGCATCATCAGAAAATCTACAAACACCAAAGCTGGAGAGGGTGTGGAGAAAAGGGAACCCTCTTGCACTGTAGGTGGTAATGTAAATTGATACCGCCACTATGGAGAACAGTATGGAGGTTCCTTAAAAAACTAAAAATAGAACTACCATATGACCCAGCAATCCCATTACTGGGCATATACCCAGAGAAAACCATAATTCAGAAAGACACTTGCACCCCAATGTTCATTGCAGCATTATTTACAATAGCCAGGACATGGAAGCAACCTAAATGCCCATTGACAGATGAATGGATAAAGAAGATGTGGCACATACATACGATGGAATATTAGCCATAAAAAGTAATGAAATTGAGTCATTTGTAGAGACATGGATGGACTTAGAGACTTATCATACAGAGTGAAGTAAGTCAGAAAGAGAAAAACTAATATCATATGTTAACGCATATATGTGGAATCTAGAACAGTGGTACAGATGAACCAGTTTACAAGGCAGAAATAGAGACACAGATGTAGAAAACAAACGTATGGACACCAAGGGGGGAAAGTGGGGGGAGAGGGTGGTAGAATGAATTGGGAGATTGGGATTGACATATATACACTAATATGTATAAAATAGATAACTAATAAGAACCTTTTGCATAAAAAATAAATTAAATTCTTAAAAAATGGGAGTCACTGGGAGAGAAGAGCAGATGGATGAAATTTAATTATATATGGAACATTTCTAGACCCATATCTGTGGGGTTTAGTCCCAGATGAATGATAACTGGAAACTTTAGAAGCTGTATTTAAGATGTGAAAATCGCCTGTGGCACTCATGTTATAAATTGCTGAGAAATAATTTCATTAACAAGTGATAAGTTGTTTCCAAGTCCCTCCTGGGAATGGGGAGTCAGCTGGGTCATTACCGTGCATTGCCCTCAGCTGGCAGCCTGAGTTCCCTGGCCGTTAGGAGCAAAGGCAGCTCATTCAAACTCTGATTGTCACTTTCAAATAGTGGTCCAGCTACTTAGAGCATTCATTGCGATTCAGCTAGAACTGTGGTTTTGAGCTTGACCTGTGAGAATTCCAGGGGCCCCTCTTTGAAAACATTTTCTCCAGTCCTACTGCTATGGGCTCTCCAGGCAGTGGCCTAGGAATTTTTGTTTTGTTTTGTTTTTTAACGTTTTGGCCACACCTCACGGCATGTGGGATCTTATTTCCCCGACCAGGGATCAACCCACACCCACTGCAGTGGAAGTGCAGAGTCTTTTGGACCGCCAGGGAAGTCCCAGGGAGTCTATATTTTTAACAAGTGCCTTTGATGGTTTTTATGATGAGGCAAATTTGAGAAACACTGTGGTTGAATACAGCCAGTTTTAAAAAATAAAGATAATTAAAACATTTGACTTTAAAGTTTAGTTGCATAAAATACTAAAATGGAAGTTGCTTTCAGGAAATACAATTGTAAACAAATCGTAGAGATCCAGTTCAAATTGCACACACAAATCTGGTCGCATATTGTCATTTCTAACCTGGGGCTGGGTGTAGAGCAGAATATAAACAGCCTAACTTTCATAGACCTCAGGCACTTTTGCCTTTGCGGGCCCCTTGCTCCATAAAAAAGAAATAAAAATTGTATTTTACGACTCTTTTGATATAAAGATGGATGTGTTGATAAGATGTATTACAACATTTTCTTTGACCTGAAAATTCATATATTTTCTTCTGATTTTAAAAGAAATTGCAATATTTTCGTGATGGCTTAAAAATACTATAGGCACCGAGCCTATTGTGCCTAACAGTTAATTTGGGCCTGCATGGCAGAGGTGGTGAAATCCAGAAGTTAGTTCTGGAGGCTGATGTGATGATACTTCTACTTGTCTCGGGAGTTCTGAAAGGAATCCTCACTATCCTTTCGCTCTTTCTCATGTGAGACTATGATCAGCCCTTTTGTTCCCACCCTTGTCCGGGTGAGAGGGAGAAAGTTGATGGGCATCTGAGGCTGTGTCAGTGGAAGAAGGGTTACTGTCACACGGGGGTATATAGCCTTTCCCATGGTGATCCATTCCCACAAACATACCTGTGCTTCCTTAACTGTGTTTTGAATTGCCAAGTTTAACATACAGGTTTTGCCTTGACAATAAGGGAGTAATTCAGGTCTCTTCCTACCTGAAGGAGCCCTGGTGATGTCAAGCATCTAACTGGCTAAAGGACTCTGCTCTTGGGTGTCAGGCTTCCCGTCATTCTTTTTTTTTTTTTTTTTTAACTTTTTAAATTGAAGTATAGTTGCTGTGCAATATTATATAAGTTGCAGGTGTACAATATAGTGATTCACAATTTTTAAAGATTATAGTCCATTTATAGTTATTACAAGATCTTGGCTATATTCCATGTGTTGTACAATATATCCTTGTAGCTTATTTTATACCTAATAGTTTGTACCTTTCACTTCCCTACCCCTGTCTTGCCCCTCTCCCCTTCCCTCTCCCCACTGGTAACCACTAGTTTGTCCTCTATATCTGTGAGTCTGTTTCTTTTTTGTTATATTCACTAGTTTGTTTTATTTTTTAAATTCCACATATGATAGCATACAGTATTTGTCTTTCTCTGTTTTTCTTATTTCACTAAGCATAATACCCTCCAAGTCCATCCATGTTGTTGCAAATGGCAAAATTTAATTCTTTTTTTATGACTGAGTAGTATGCCATTGTATATATGTACCACATCTTCTTTATATTGCCATCTTGGATTTTGGTAACAGGCTTGAGATGGGTAGAATATTGCTTGAGAAAGGAAGGAACTGTTGAGATGAGGAATGCAGGCATACTTTTTTTCACGGGCAAGACCACAGATCTGCTCTCTGCTCACTGAAGCAAAATTAAAATTTTTTTTTCTTTTGCATCATTACATAGAAGTTTTTGATTGAGAATTCTAAAATAACTCTGATTATGAAGATTCAACATATTGACTGTAAAAAAATTGAAAAACATCATATCAGCAAAGCCAGAAGAAGAAAAAAACCTTAATCCACTATACATAATGCCTGTTAACATCTTGGCCTGAAGTTTCTAGTCTTGTGTTCTGCGAACAATAGCTGTTTAATTTTTATACAAAATTGTAATCGTACGAAATGTACCATTTAATCACCCACACTTTTCACCTAACAATATATGATGAACATTCTGCTTACATCGTTAATTGCCATCCTACAAAATGATTTTAATGGTGATGTATTGTTCCTTTGTGTTAGTGGATAATCGTTTATTTAACCAGCCTTCTATTTTTGGACATTAAATTTCACATCCTCATTATTAGTAGTAAAACTTTAATGATTTTTGTAAGATAAATTTTTAAATGCATGCATAATTATTTGTTTAGGGTAAAGTGGAACTAATGTATCAAAGGGCATAGGAATCTGGAACTTTTTGATGTATATTTCCAAATAGTCCAGAGGAAGGATTGCAACAGTTTATATTCCCATTAGTACTCTGTAAGCGCTTGTGTTCTTGTATCCTTGCCATGTGACTAAAATATAAACTAAAGAAATCTGGTATGCATTAATTTGAAAGAAACCATGATTCAGGTTTCTTTGCATAAGAGTATTTAATGTTTAGCAGATTGCTCTGTGTGCAGTAATTATGGGTTTCTTCACAATGTTATGGAAACCCTTTTATTAAATTTTACATTTACCATTTTCTTCAAGGTCCTTAAATAGTTCTTAGGGTCTCAACTGTTACGTTTTATGCTGTTAAAAGTACGGTTTTGGAGGACTTTGTGTGTGTGTATTTAGGATGATAGAATATGAGAACCAAACAGAACTTTAGTTAGTTGGGTTAGTCTACCTCCATCTTACAGATTAGTAAATGGCTCAAGAAAGAAACTTGCCCACAATCATTCTATCTCTTGCAAGTGACAGACAACTCAGACAAGCAGAGCGAAATGGGGAATTTGTTGCTCATGAAACTAAAAATAGGTTCTCTTACCTACTGTGACTGACCTTGGGTAATTCCTTGATCTTTCTAAACCTTGATTTTCTTATCTGTAAACAGGGTGTTGGACTCCACCAAAGGTCCCTTCTACCTCTTAAAGTTCAATGTTTCTATGAATATATTAGCAAAGAATTTCATTATACTATCAACCAAATTTAGACATAGTGAAGGGAAGGCTAGCGCTCAGGAAATTTTTAAAGAAATACGGTTTGTATTACACACTTGGATCTAACTTAAAGTTGTTGTGGTTGTTTTTAACTTGCAGAGATCCTTAGGCAACTTGAACATAGTTAGTATTCACATAGTGTAAAAATATCTCCAAAGTGCTTGAAAAGTCTCTTTTCTCTGTTGATCACACATCATGTTCAAACATCTTTTCCGCCTATTTATTAGTTTGCTTAACAAACCTATTAACAAATAGTGGGGAAAGAAAGTCAGTCCTTTTGCTCCCTGTTCACAACTCTTATAACAAATTTCAACTTGGTGAACCTAGGGAGAACTGTCCATGACAGCAGCAGGTTGCTGAGTCAGACCCGTGCACAGAGGAGCTAATCTTGAGCGCTGGGCACCTACTTTACACACGGGAAGACATACCGATGGTAGGGAAACTTGCCTCACCAGGAACACCCTGAAGCTCTGTGGCTGGTTGTTTGAGAGGAGGTAGATTTTCTCATGTCAGGCTCCCTTAGCTCTTTAAGATTGTTTCCTTGACTGGTAGGAAAACTTTTCTCTCTGTTTGTGTGTGGTTGTTTTGTTTTTGATTTTGGTTTTGATTTTTTCTCAGTCTTCACTCATTTATGCTATTTGGAGTTCACTGTGTAACCCTTGAAATTTACTGCAAGAAGCGTAAGTGTCCCCCATTGTAAAGCAATTATACTCCAGTAAAGATGTTATATATATTTAAGTGCCCCTCAGAGACTATTCTAGTGTTCTGAAAAGGTCTTTAAGAAACAGGCTTTGTCTTAAAGCCATTGACTACCAATAAAATTTTAAAATATTTTCACCACACTATGTAGAATACAGATTCACTTCAGGGTTTTAACTACTATCAGATTGCCAATTCAGGTTTGTGTTTCCAGAAATTTTTACACAAATAAATGCAACAGAGCCTATGTACCCTTTTATTCACACTCAGCTACCACATGTTTATCAGCGATACTGGCAGTCCCTGGATCTGGTTCTGCAGGAGAGGGAAGGTTCCAGGGAAAAAACCAGCCAGAGATTTTGATGGAAAGTATACTAGTCAGGACAGGCAAGATCATCCTGCAGTAACAACCTCCAAATCTCAGGACCTTAAAACAACAAAGGTTTATTTCTCCTTCACCCTGTAAGTTCATTGATGGGCAGCTGGGGTTCCAATCTGGCTCATCTTGACTCTGCATCTTGGCTGATGGAGCAATCATTATCTTGAATTTCGGTGGTGACGGTAACAGAGAAAGAGTTCTGCAAGGTCTGGCACGAGCCGTAAGTGCTCTTGCCTGAAAGTGACACACACCATTTCCATTCCTAACTCACTGTCCAGATTAAGCACATTACCCAGCTCTGTTCAAAAATGGCCCGGAACTGCAGTCTGACCCCACAGGCCAGGAAGGAAGGGAAGCAGCAGCGCTAGTGACGACCACAGTTTGCTCTTCTGATTACCAGATATTTGGCTCGCTGTGCCTCCTGCAGGTGAAATACTCATCCCCTCCCCAAAGCAGAGAACCCCGCAGTCCCACCCAGTCACAGCATCCGGATGATGCACAGTTGGTACTAAATTAGGGGGTCATTTTGACATCCACTCTGGATGTGGGTCCTCTTGATCTAGAGACTTCTGAACTAGAAAAGGCATCTGGGTTTAAAAGGGAGGAGTAAAGGGTGAATGCAGACATTCTGTATCTAGAACGAGCATCACTTCTGGCCAACACAGAACAGGCTCTTAGTGGTTCAGCTGAATTTATCAAAAGCATCTGCATACCCTGGATTAAAGAAAACATAAGTCATGGATTATAGCTGCATTGGGATTTCTTCTTTCCCCTTCTCTTCTATCTCCATCCACAGCTTGTATATGGGAAGTGTAGTTTAGGTAGACCTTGATATCAGGAAGATAAATAAAACTGAACATTTAAAATATGACAGTGTCCTATAAAAGCATTAAAATGTGAATAGAAGAGCATTTAATTTTTTGTGAAGGTAAGAAATGAATATAGGTAAGTGAAAGCAATTTCTGTTGCCATTCAAACTATAGTTTTCCAATCCTTGCTCCCTTTTACCTTAACCCAAACTGCTGATATGACATTTAACTGAATTTCCAAAACTCTACACTTTTTCCCTCTGTTTTGCTGAGTTGCTAACAAAAGCTTTGAAATGGCTCAAAACTGCGCAGGAGGTGAAGCAGGAAGAAGAAACTGGAATCGTAAATAACTTATAAAATGCTTAGCTGTCCCCTGACACATTTTAAAAAGTGAGACCTCTTTTCAGTTTCCTGTACTTAACAATATCCAACCAAATAAAGGCCATGTAGGGGCTCTTCTGGGTTACACACACCTTATTCTGTCCGTTCTGTGCTAAGGTGTCTCCTATTTTCTGTTATCACTGAATTCTTATTTTTTTACTTCTTTATATACTGAAAGTTCTAAGTATAGAATTTTCTCATCCTCTCCCCTGACTTCTAATCTCTACCTATAAAACCTGCTTATCCTGCCACCCTCTGACAATATTAACAACCTGAAGGGGTGGACCTCTGTACCTTCCTGTGGGCTCATAAAATCATAAACACTTAAGGGTCTTCTTTCCACCTGCCTGCCTGCTGTCCTTCATCCCTCCCTTCCTCCTTTCTTTCCTCCCTTCCTCCCCTACTTTTTTTTCAAACCAGATGGGGTTAATAAATTATTTACACTTCTAGGTATCTCTTGCTGTTCTCATTAACAGAAGATTGGGGGTGTATCTCTCTAGGCAGTTAGTATAGATCTCATTCATTCTTTTTAATGTCTGCCTAATATTCCATGGTTTGGAAGTCATACTTTATTGAAGTTTCTCTGTTAAAGAGCATGCACGTTGTTTCCAATTTGTTTTGATCTTGCTTTTTGTTTTTCTTAAATTTGGCCACTGTAAGGGGTGCAGTGAACTTCCTTATACCCATCCTCGAATACTGGTCCTTTTTCTAATATGGTCCAAGAGAGGGATTAACTGCATTTAAAATGTATGTGTACTTTTAATTTTTTTTTTTTTTTATTAATTAATTTATTTATGGTTGTGTTGTGTCTTCGTTTCTGTGCGAGGGCTTTCTCTAGTTGTGGCAAGCGGGGGCCACTCTTCATCGCGGTGCGCGGGCCTCTCAGTATCGCGGCCTCTCTTGTTGCGGAGCACAGGCTCCAGACGCGCAGGCTCAGTAATTGTGGCTCACGGGCCCAGTTGCTCCGCGGCATGTGGGATCTTCCCAGACCAGGGCTCGAACCCGTGTCCCCTGCATTGGCAGGTGGATTCTTAACCACTGCGCCACCAAGGAAGCCCGAATTTTTAATAGATGTTGCTAGATGTTTAATAGATGTTGTTGTCTTTCAAAAATAGTTATCCTAGCAATGTTCCAGAATACCCTTCCCCCATCCTATCCAGTAGTATGTGTCTTTCCTACTTTGATGAGAATGGATTACACCTGCAACCCCAATTGCATAGCCTGGGCACCTGTTGACGTACTATAGCGTATTTCAGTGGAGTTTAAAACTAGGGCTCTGGATGGCCTGTGTGTTTAGGGGTAGTTGCAATTTTTTGTGTGTGTTTCTTTAAAAATCCATGGAAAGTTTATGGGAGGGAGGGAACTGGAGGCCATTCTTATGCAGTCCACTCCTTTCACAGATAAGGAAATTGAGATCCAGGGAGGTGGAGGGAGTTAATGTGAGCTAGTTACTGGCTGCTGCTTCTGGGAAGCAATTGGTCTGAATTCTAAATCAGGGATTTACCTATTACCTACACTGTGGGCCATGCTGACAGTAATTTTTAGAGAATGGACCAAGAAATGTCATCTGTGAGATAGGGATGAACTGTTTCCAGTTTTCTATTCTCTCCTGCTAGGATAAGCAAGCTTCCCACCCTACACTGGGTTGTGTGGGATTTGCTTTGCAGACTTCTGCAAAGATAATAGGACATTTGTTAAATTGGTTTTGTCAGTGGAATTTGCTGCTCTTAATCTGTTTGGGAGTTTGAGGTTTTATTTTTCTATACCATTAGAGTTACTGCTTACTAAGTGTGGAGCAGCTGGCTTGTGTCACAGCTAAAATGCCAACAGGGAAGCACAAGAGAGAAGATTCTGTTCAGGAATGGCTTCCTCCTATGTACTCCTTCCTCCTCCCTCCCCAGTGTACCCATGAAGAGAGCTAAATAGTGGAGCTGCCTAGAAAAAAGAAGCCCTCTAGGTCCCAGGTATGTTCTTGGCAATGTAATCTCTAGGTGTAATGTGCACAGTTTGACCAGGGCTCAAATGGATGTTCTCTAGGGCTGAATAAAATAAGCTTTTTGAAAGAAGCCACTTTTACTGCTTGAGTCTTTAAACTCAGTCTTAATAGAAGTTTCAGCTTTAGCCCATGGAGTCTGCTGAGGAAGATGAAAAGGGAGACTCCAAATTTTGGATTCCCACTTGGGTTTGCCCTGTGTTCATTACAGATCATATGACAGCCCAGCGTTAACTTTCCAGGTTGCCTGTAAATAAAGTCAGCCTGTTCAGGGAGCTCAGCCCGTTCTCTTAATAATAATAAAAAATAATTACGATGGAAATTCATTTTGTCATAGATAAGCCTCTCCAGCAGATTAAATATAAATATATATTTATATATAAAAATATAACACAAAACATGCTTTTGTGTTGCAGACCTGGTCAGGAGCTATGCTTATTTGTGGGCTTGACTCTCAGTGGTCATGGTTCTTGTGGCTTAGCAGTTTGCAAGCCTGCAAGTTGAAACCTCTGGGGAACGTTAAAAAAAAAAAAATGCTCATGCCTAGATCCTCCCTCAGAGTTAAATCAGAATCTGTGGCAGAGGACACATGGCTGAGGTGAGGACTTCTGGGCGGGCCATTTGAGATGGAGAGAGTATCTCTCCTTAATAAAGAAAGAAATGAGTTGTAGCTCGAGCTGTTCTTTTGAGAATTCTGTCGCCATAGGGATCATCATGTGTGCCCCTCAGCTCTCACAGCCCACTCTCTCTCCTTTCTCCTTCCTATTTATCCTGTAGATTAAAGCAGTGGAGTCATATCATATAAAGTCAGCTCATGAAGGCAAAAATTGAATGCTGTAAAAATGATCTTCGAAGAATGAGCTAGGAAGACACCGTGAGGCGTAGAGGTCAACATACCATCTCTTGGTACACTTAGCATAGCCAGCGTTTCCTCTGGCATCAGAACAGATCACTGTTTCTTTGGCTGAGATTCTGATAAAATAGCATTTGGGAGCCAGAGTGTATGCAAAATATGTATCTCTAAGTATTGGAGTTAACTCTGTTTGTTGAGATTCTGGAGCCCTGAGAACCACGTGGGAATTGAGACTGGCTTAGGGAATCTTATTCTCATCTCATATTCGATTCCGAGGCCGATTCTGAATGAAGTGTAGGCAGAATCATGGACACCATTTAAAGTGTGAATTTCTCCTCGCCTGTCTCTTCTTTTAGGCACCTATAGTTGAATTCAGGTAAACTGCATGGTAAATGCAGCTAGAGATGCAACACCACTGCATTTCATTATTGACTATTCAAAGACAGCCCGTTTCTTTGTCCAGAATTCAAGGGCACTCTGTCTTTCTGTCCGCTAGCGTTCCCGTGGTTCGGCATGGATATCGGTGGGACGCTGGTTAAATTGGTCTACTTTGAACCGAAGGATATTACAGCTGAAGAGGAGCAGGAGGAAGTGGAGAACCTGAAGAGCATCAGGAAGTATTTGACTTCTAACACAGCTTATGGGAAAACCGGGATCCGAGACGTGCACCTGGAACTGAAAAACTTGACCATGTGTGGGCGGAAGGGGAACCTGCATTTCATCCGCTTTCCCAGCTGCGCGATGCACAGGTTCATCCAGATGGGCAGCGAGAAGAACTTCTCCAGCCTGCACACCTCTCTCTGTGCCACGGGAGGCGGGGCTTTTAAGTTCGAAGAGGACTTCAGAACGGTAGGTCCGCTTTACCCCCGTGCAAACAACAAAACCACCTCTTAGAGAAAGAAAGAAAACCTCTCCCATACCCATGATCATGGCATCTCTTATGGAAGAACCTGACCACTAGGCTTGGGACTTTGGACAAGCTTACTTCACCCCTCTGTGCCTCAGTTTCCTCATCTATAGGAGAATAAAAATAGTTTCTGCCTCGTAGGGTTGTTACGTGAAGGATTGAATGAGATAATATGTACCTGGCACTTAGTGCTCAATAAATATTGGCTGTCCTCATCATTTTTGTTACAATTACTTCTGCACAATATGCTAAAGACAAGGTGATGTAAATCCCCTTCTGAAGTATTTTAGTTTTCCACAGACTCTTATGTTTCATGAAAAACATAATCATTGTGCCCGTTTCATAGATACATAGACTGAGGCCTGCAGGAAAGGCTTTCTACACATCTTACTAAAAATGATTACTTCTTTCTACCCATTTGCTGTGTATCTTTTTTGTTTTATGAATGTCCTTCAGAAGTTTTGCTCACAAGCAAAAATGAAATCTTTGACATTATTTAGAGGTGAATTCCTGTATTGATGAATATGATCTAGGGAGTATGGCTCTACATAATAAGAATAGTACTATATCCTGACTGGCAGTGTTGCTCATTTAGATTTGACACAGTTGGCTAAGTGGAAGATATGGACGAGTGACATGGAGTCCTAACTTTCTCTTTACTAAGCGATCCCTAACACCTATGTGTTCCAATTTCCCCATTTCTACAGTCAAGATAATCTCTATACTGTCTAGCTTCATCTCACAGGGAATCAAATGAGAAGAAAGAGAGACAATAGATAGAGAAAATAAAGAAAATTAAATTAACAGTAGTGATTGAACATAGAAGAAGGAAGGGTTGGAAGATTTGGGGATTAGTCTTGCCAGAAAGTTTATCATTAATGAATAAATTAATAAATCAATGCATTATTCATTGTACTTAATAAAGCTATAATTGCAAATTTTATTTGCATCATCAAAAGTAACATCATTTATCTCATTGATAAGTAGTTTCTACAAGAGCTGACAATACAGCCCTAGAGCATTATATTAAGTCAGATTGATTATATTCAGGTTTTGGCTTTTCCTCTTGTGTCCCCTTTCCCTTTGCCAGCAGAATCTGACACTGCCACTTACTTAAATGATCCATGGGATCTTTTTCCCACTAAGGGGGCCCAATGATTGAAGAGTTTTGAAACTGAGAAAGTTGAGATCCAGGGGCATGAAAATTAGGTTCAAGTTCATAAATTAAAAAGCACTGATCTGAATTCTAGTGCTGTTTCTGCATTTAACTAGCTGGGTGACTGGGCAAGACATGTCCCTCCTGTGCGCCTCGGTTTCATCATTTTCAGAAAGTGGCAGTAAGGTGTTCAGGCGGATAAGGAAACTAAAGCTAAAGAGAGATGAAGAGGCGCTAAATACTGTCCCCTAGGTAAGAGCTGGGTGTCAGCTCAATTCTGATTCAGGAAATGCTGACCCACCCCTAGTGCTGTGAGCTCCCCAGGTCCCTCCAGGATGTCCTCTGTGTCCATCTCCACTAGGGAGCCTGAAGTGTACCAAGGTGACCTGGGACATTTAAGCAAGCTCCATCAAAGTCTCCATCCCTCCTCTTGGGTAATGCCCTGGATTCCAGAAAGTGACTCAATCTATGTTGGCCACGAGCAAGTGTGTTTCTCAAGTTTCTGAACTGAGAAAGGTCATATCTTATTACAGCCAAGATAAAGAAGCCTCTGCTCCTTCAGGAGGCTTCTGGAGCCTAATGAACAGACTGGAGCAGGGAGCAAGTTTGGAGTATTTGCCTAACAGCCTGGCCATCTGTAAAATGAAGTATTATATGGCCTGCCTTCTGTTTCCATGCTCAATCTTGGCCAAAGTGAAGACAATTGAAGACAGATCTCTTCCTGTAGCCCGTCTGTCAGTAAGTGATATGCCCTGATCCTTCCAAAGTTTGTGAGGATGAATAGTTTTTATCATTCTCTTTCCTAAGCATTCATTCTCATTCAACAAGTATTTATCATACTCTATCAATGCAACAAGTACTGTTATGAACAAAACAAAGCCCCTGCCTTCCTGGAGCTTATATTCTAGTGCAGGGAGATGGTCAATAATCAAATAAGTGATTATAGAGTATATCAAATGGCAGTAAGTGAGGAAAAGAAATAGGTAAGGGGGATAGGAAGTGCTGGGCGGGTCTTTGTGTGATGAGGTAACATTGGAGTAGGAACCCGAAGAAGAAATAGAGCAAACCAGGCTGGTATGGGGAAGAGTTAGGGTTAGTAAGTGCTAAGGCCCTTAGGTATAATGTATCCAAGCTCTTCCCTTTCCAGAATGGGAAATTGAAGGTGCACACTAAGTTGTAAAGGATCAATATATACTACTATACTATGTAGTAAACAATCTGACAAATAATAAAGCAGTGCATATACATACCTGTAAAGTCCTGTCATTGTTGTTATATAAAATCACTCTTCTGAGCATAATACAAGTTTGCAGACATGTATTTTAAAAACCTGAGTAACTAGGGCTATCTAAATGATGTTCAGCCGACCCTGAATAGTTAGCAATTGTTACGTCTGATGACTCTGTCCTTTTCATATATAGTAAATGTACTTAAATCCTTAGATAATGTTAACTAGTCTTCATCAATTTAGAATGTACAAGAAAGAGTTACAAAGCCACGAGACAAGCGTTAAACTAGACCCCTGTGTAGAATACTTTCAGTTGAACAAAGCTGCATTTCTTTCCTCCTTTTTCTTTCTTTTTTTCCTTCCTCCTTCCTTTTCCCTTTTCCTTCCTTCCTTTCTTCCTCCTTCCCTCCCTCCCTCTCTTCCTTCCTTCCTTCCTCCCTCCCTCCCTCTCTTCCTTCCTTCCTTCAACATTTTAGGATCACTGTCACAAACAAATTTCTGGCTGGCAAAAGTTTGCCTTCAAAATTAATGATTCAACAAAATGGAACACAGAAGAAAAACTTAAACAACATATGCTCCAAGAGATTGGTAGGCCAATGAAGAATCCTACCATTTGAGAAAGTGATTCTCAAAGGGGAGACTCTCATGTGGTTGTATACCAGGGCACTTAATCCTGTAGATTTCATTTAACTTTGTGTTTCTCCCCACTGTCTATGTTCTGCGAGTGTTGTTTTAAAGAACCTACCAGAATATTTTATGTACCAAATCTAATATTTTCATCCACAAGTACACTTCCCAACTTCAACAGGAGTCCTCTTTAGAATGCAAAGTATTCTACTGATAGAAAATTTTTAGAAAAAAGTCATCCTTTTTGTCCACTTAGCTCTTCATTACAAGAGATACTTTTCCTTGTAAGTTTTGTTCAGTCCAAGACTAACACTTATTAGAAGTTAGAAGTGACTCTTTTCATTTTTTAGAAGAAAACAAATACCTACCTTCTAAACAAGCAGGATATAACAACAATCTTACTTGGTTTACATGAGATTTAGGGAACAGTAAAAGATTCTCTTATTGCTTCACTACATTTTTTTCAAGGTGTGAGGACTTAAGAATTGGCCTTCAGTAAGCCAGAAATCTCCAAGGACACAACCGAAAAAAGTTAATAATGGTGGAAAAATCATCAGGAGGGGATAATAAGGTAATTGTGGATGTGTGAAATTCTAAATCTAAGTAGACCATTCATTATTAGCTGGGTTCCTATCATTAATCCAGGGACTGATTTGTGATATTGCAGGAGCATAAGCTTTGTAGATACCGTCACCCTCCACTTCATTCTGGCTCGACCCTTTTGGCCATTCATGTACCCCTTTTATCATTGGGTGCCAGGAGGAAGAGGCCATCTTTGAAGTTTTGTTATTTTTCTCACTCACAGAACATATTTGAAATTCATCTCTCTCTCAGGTCTCAGTTAGCTGTCCTGTGCGAGGAGAAAAGAGCCCCGAGTGTAATTTATAATTCAGAGTCAACCATTTTATATGCAAATTGTTCTTGGTTTAGTAAGATAACCTTTTCTGCCACTTCCATTATGATTTATGGAGCCAGAGTCAGAAAAAGCACCTTGGGAAGTGTGGGGTATCATACAGATGTGTATTTTATTCATTTTGTGCAAAACGATTTGGTGGCTCATTTCTCAAGCACAGGAGAGTGATGGAACTGGTTTGGGGTAGGTCCCTAGAGAGTAGGTATGAAACCTCCTGGGATGGTTTTTACCAGATTTATTTACTCAGCTATTTATTTAGTTCCTTTTTAAGTTTATCTTATTGAAGTCTAGTTGATTTACAATGTTGCATTAATTTCTGCTATATAGCAGAGTGATTCAGTTATACATATATATATACCTTCTTTTTCATATTCTTTTCCATTATGGTTTATCACAGGGTATTGAATATAGTTCCCTGTGCTATACAGTAGGACCTTGTTGTTTAGCCATCTTATATATAATAGTATTTATTTTTGACAGACTGAAGCACATAAGGAGAACCTCTTACAGTTGTATCCTGAACATGAGTTTAGAATCCATATTTTTTCTAATTTCATCATACAGGGCATCACTGAATTCCTTTGAGAAATTAGAGTTTTCGGTTTGGAAATGATGTTTCCAAATGTATTTCAACTTGAGATAAGAAGACCTGAGTTATTTTACTTCTTATATAAAATTCACGTATAACTCATGTTTCCAAAGCATGTTCACACAGCCATCTCGCTGGATTCTTGAAAACAGCCCTACAGGTTAGCCAGGGCAGCTGCTGTTGGGGAGAGTATGTGATTTTATTGAAGGCCTGTTGTCACTGTACTGGAGTGGGGTCATGCATAACCCCAGCTCTTCAGCTCCAAAGTCTGTGTGGTCCTAGGACCAGCAGCACCGCCTGGGATATTGTTAGACATGCAATCAGAAACTCTGGGAGTGGGACCCAGCGATCTGTGATTTAACAAACCCTCCAGGTGATTCTAATGGCATCTAAAATTTGAGAACCCCACTGCACCCATGCTTGCTTGGGTGACTTTGGGACTAGGCAAAGCAAAGTTAGTTTATCATAGTAGTAGTTTGAAAAAAAATTTATTTTTTTTACTTTATTTCTTCCCCTACTTCCATTATTTACAGAGTTTGAGTCTTAGGGCAAGTTTGGTTTGTTGGTGTTAAGTTTGGGGAATAGTTTAAACTTAATGATTCCTAAAGAATTGGCAGAACTCATACTTTCCAAAAGTGCTAAGGAGAGTCACACGCAGTGGGGTGCTGAAGTCAGCTCCTACTGTCTCACGAGAGCCCATTGTGTGCGTGAGAGCGCATTGTGTCTTCCCAACGCTGTGTTTAGTGACATCGTGTTGGTAGCTTGAAGTTGGCTATGGTGGGAGTGATTATACCATGGAAATTGGTAAATGCTATAAACCAGGGCATTTGCTCCCTGAGAGCTGGTTGTTAAACATTTACCAGCACATCTTGGTGACAAGGTTATGTTCACATTAGCTGAAGCTTCATCTGCATGTTTGCTGGATCTGATATTTTTTTAAAAATTTAAAACTAGCTGCCAGCATTTAAAAATTGGAAGTTTTCACATAAAATCTGGATTTCCAGCTCTTGAGAAATAGAATCATTTGGCAACATTAAGCCCCCATTACCACATGGCAACAACGGGCTGCAGTGAATTTTAAACATGTGTGGATTGTCTCGTGTGCCACAATCCCCATCATTCTGTTACTTTAACATTTAGTCAAGGGGCTTCACTCCTTTACTGGCTCCTGCAGCATTTGCTTTTGTTACCCTGGTATAAAGAAAACTAAACCCAAAGAAAGAGTGTTTCTCCATAGCTGGGATCTGAACATACTGTCCAAGTAATGATTTGACTCATTGCTTACACTTGGGAGCCTGTCCCTTTTCCTGGATGGAAAAGACCTTTGAGGGAGGTCTCCATAGGTCTCAATGAAAGTGACTAATATTTCTGTTTCCCAGTTTGGGGATGCATGACCTCAGGCTTCAGAAATATCTATCCCTCAGTAAAATGTTATAGAAGAGATGTTTGTTTGCTGCTAGCACTTTATTTGAAAGTGATTTTGAGGGGAAAGGTGAGATCTTTCCCTTCAGAGCAAAGCTACATGCTTTGTTTACTTGCCCTGACAGGTTTTTCTTTTTCCCGAACATAGTTTCAGGATGTCCCCTGAACAGACAGTGTCACTGTTCGTGTTTGTGATGTTGGTTCTGGGTACTGCTGTCAATATTGTTGATGGACCTCCGATTAATTTTTAAGCAGGTGAACCTATGGCCCCAAGACTGGGTGATGAAATCGCTACCTTTCAGTTTGTGGTGATCCAGAAGGGGACAGTTTACCCTGTTCCATTTAAGAAATGTTTATTAAGCCATTATTATGGACAGGCCTTTCAGCGTGGTGCTCAGGGGCAACCACTGAACCAAAAACAAGCCAGAATGTGACCCACGCTGTGAGTGCGTTGGAAGACGTTGATAGGGCCAGGGAATCCCAGAGGATGAGAAAATAGCATTTACACGGCTGTGTCACTATAGTGTTTAGGTCTCCAGATAGCCTTATACCTATAGTATTACCCCCTGAACACGAGAATCATGACATGCATCTCACCCAAAAGTTTCACTTGGTGAAAAATGAAATGTTCAAAATCACTTATGAGATAGATGTACTTTATCACCAAGTGTCATTTAGAATGATTGTTTCTGTGTATCAAGAAAACGTCTAGTGCTTGTTTCGGCAGCACATATACTAAAAATTGGAACGATGCAGAGAAGATTAGCATGGCCCCTGCGCAAGGATGACACGCAAATTTGTAAAGCATTCCATATTTTTAAAGATGTTAAAAAAAAAAGAAGACGTCTTCCACCTTGCTGGTAACCTATTCTAACTAATTCTGCTCTGCAGCTATAGCTTCAGTGGATTTTGTTGAATGGGACATTCAGGTGAGTGACCAAAAGTCAGAAGTTTTCTTCTAGCTATTAACTTTTATAATGAAGATGATGCTTTGGGGGCAAAATATCTAAGTATAGTAGTTGTGTAGGTGGTTTCCAGATCCCAGAAGCAGGACTCATTATGAATGAAGACAAGAGAAGAACAGCGAGTTATTAGGAGGCATTTGCTAGTTGTATCACTTAGGGAAAATTATTTAAGCTCTATGAGCCTTAACCATAGAGTTAGGATAACAATATCTCCTCATGGGGTTTTTGTGAGAATTAAATGATCTGGTACAGGTGCTTGGCATATAGTAAATAATAAATACCAGTTATTATTTTCTTAAAGGGATTTTTTAAAATTTAAACTAGAACTTAAAAATGATCTTCCATCATTGGTTCAGTTTCATGTTGGTGAATGTTAGATTTTTTTTTTTTTTTTTTTTGGGCCAGCAGTAATATCACTCTTGAGGATCGTGAATAAACTTTTGAGGATGCAAAGTACCCATGCTCTGCTAAGGCTAGCCCTCAGCCAGCTTATTCCCCTTTACTTTTTTCCCCCGTACCTAGGAGAATAGGAGTTTTTGTTTCATAGGAGCGTGAAAGGACACTCTGGGACCACCTCAGCTATTAATAAAAGAGTCAATATTTTTTGAGTCCTTTGCACCTACCAAGCCCTGTGTTAGCATTTTACATATATTATTATCATGTAACCTTCACAATACTGCACTGTGGGTATTATTCCCATTTTACAAAAGAGGAAACTGAGGCTTGAGAAGTTAAGTAACTTGCCCCACATCCCTCAATTAGGTAAGTGTTGGAGTTATAGCATTCAAAGCCAGGTCTGTCGAACTCCAAAGCCCAGGCTTGGGAAAAGGAGAGTTGGGCTGTGTGGGCTCAGAGGAGATTGTCCCCAGCTCCCAGGCTCACATGCCTCCCTCAGGACCCCGTATCCTGCCAAGAAGTGTAGGAGCCTTTCTGCTTTCAGAACATTCTCAGTCGCCTCACCCTGAGGTATGCTGGGTTAGCTTCCTGTGACTGCTCTAACAAATTACCGCAAACCTAGCAACTTAAAACAACGGAAATTTACTCAGTCATAGTTCTGGAGGCCAGAGGGCCGAAATCAGGGTGTTGGCAGGACCACACTTCCTTCAGAGACTCCTGGGCAGAAGAATCCATTCTTTGCCTCTCCCAGCGTCTGGTGGCCATCGGCCTTCCTTGGCCTGTGGTGCAGCTCTCCAGGCTCTGCCTCCCGTCTTTACAAGGCCTTCTCCTCTGTGTCTGTCAGATCTTTCCTGTGTCTCGTAAGGAAACTGTCAGTGGACTTAGGGCCCACCCAGATAACCCAGGATGCCCTCTGCATCTCAAGATTCTTCACTGAATCACACCTGCAAAGAGCCTTTTTCCAAATAAGGTAGCATTCACAGGTTCTGAAAATTAGGACATGGACGTATCTTTCAGGGGCAACCCTTCTGCCCACTCCACGTGCTAGTGGCTGCCTTGCCAGCTGTCACGTAGGGTCCTGTCTCTCGGCAGGCACCGTGGGTAGACATGACGTCCGGTAAAGGCTGCCTTTCCAGCGGAATGACTGGTTCTCAACAAGATTGCACAGCGTGGTGCTTGAAGGATGTTTCCATGCTTTTCCTGTTTGTGACACATGTTCAGTTCAGCTGAAAGCTTCCGGGGGCTTCCCCTGAGGTGGCAGTGGTCTCTCTCACAAGGGCTCCTTCTCTTTCAGATTGCTGACCTGCAGCTCCACAAACTGGACGAACTGGACTGTCTGATTCAGGGCCTGCTTTACGTTGACTCTATTGGCTTCAACGGCAAGCCGGAATGTTACTATTTCGAAAATCCCACAAATCCCGAGTTGTGTCAAAAAAGGCCGTACTGTCTGGATAACCCGTACCCTATGTTGCTGGTGAACATGGGCTCAGGTGTCAGCATCCTAGCAGTGTACTCCAAGGACAACTATAAAAGAGTTACAGGGACCAGGTAAACGTGGTTTCCACTGAAGAACCTTTTTGTGCTTAAACCCAGGCCTCTTCCTGGAAGACCACTTTCTGAAAAGGTTATTTATATTTAATACATTTTTAAAAGAAAGATCTTACCCTCCTCAGCCAACCAAAAAGGACCTATTGGATATGTTACACAGGGTGATTTATAGAAAGGTTAATAAAACACAGCCTTGGTTGGAAACTGGTCAGCTTGTGGGAAGAAAAAGTGTTGCACATACCAGAAATTTTCCCAAAGGCAGACATGTTAAGTGCCAGGTGAATGGCAGGGACCACAATACAGTAGAATCCAGGTGGAAGGATGCTTGGGATGGTCAAAGAGGGCTTCTTTTTGGAAGTACCTTGGTGCCTAGCACAGGAAGAATTGCTTGAAATAGTCGTCCCAATCAGAGAGCCAGATTGGGTTTACAAAGAATGTTTTTTACCCTTACGTGAATGCTCCAGCTGCAAACTGGAATAGTCAGCACACCTCACAGGGAATTTGGGAGTGCAGTGGATGGGAAAACAGCCCTGTGACTAGAGCAGAGCAGAGTACCATGTTTCTTAATGTACACACTCCCCAAGGGCACGTGGGCTCAGCTTCCTGTTAATGGGGATTCAACACGGGAAAAAGATCCAGGGTCAGAAGTCTTTGAGAAATTGTAGTATAAACAAAATTAAACAGGTTTTCCTTACTTATAAGAAGATTTGGTATGAAGTGTTTCTTCAACTTATTGGACCACAGAACCCAGTTTTGGAGGAACAACTTAAGGAACTAGTGTTGTGTGGCGTGTGCTTTGAAACATGGTATTGAAACCCTTGTTTTTGATAGATGAAGATATCATGTAACTTCTCTGGGCCTCAGTTTCCTTGTTTGTGCCATGAAGTGAGTTGTTTCTTAGTTTCTACAAGCTTTTCCAGTACTGAAATTCTGCGGTTCTACTCACCCGTTAGGAGGAGAGCACTGCTTTTCTCCTGTATTGACATGACTTGTGATGGGTTCTGCATACCTCAGTGGTTCACCACTGGGGAAGGGAAGATTGAGGCCCCCAGGGGACGTTTGGCAATGTCTGGAGACATTTTTTGGTTGTCACAACTGGAGGTGCAGTGATAATGGCATCTAGTGACCAGAGGTTAGGGGTGCTGCTAAATGTCCTACCGTGCATTGGTCAGTCCCCCACAGCAAAAGAGTATCGAGCCCCAAATGTTAACAGTTAGTGGTGTTAAGAAACCCTGAACCACGCATTCTGACTGATCCTGCTCGTGTCCAGAATATAGGCTTTGGTGTGTACATTAATTGCCACTAGTCAATACATTTTCTCACTGAGAATACAGCACTAACCTTACTTGCTCACATGAGAATCACAACTGGCCCCATGGCCTCATTAGGGCTGTCAGAACTACCAGAGACAAATGAAGAATTCGGCTGAGCTGGTTTTACCTTAAGAGAGTGATCTCCTGAGAAAGGTACAATTTTTAAGAAACTACAAACAGCTTCCCAAAAGGAGCCATTGAATTGGTAGAGCTTGTCTCAAGGTAACAACAAGCTAAACATTTTCCAGAATTAGAGATATTTATAATTTTGTTCATTAACACTTAACAAATTCATGAATTATATCACAGGTACACTCTCTCAAACTTGGGGGTTCCAAGGATCTGGGTTGTCTTTGAATAATGAGCCAAATTGTGACGTTTGGCATCTGTCACATGTGCAATAATGCCTACCCATTCCAGTTATTGGTAAATGCCAGTTAATGATCACTGATTTGCAATCATCAACAAATCCTGTGTGGATGCCCAAGCTTCCTTACAAGCTCTCTTTAACCAGTAGTTTTGGAAAGGTGCTACAGGAGACTGAAGGTTACTAGAGAGCCCTTTCTGGGGCTGCCACAGGTCGGGGAGGGGAATGAAATATCAAGTCTCTGGGCCCCAGATCTTCCTTGTCCAACCAGAGTTGTTCTGCCAAAGGTTTTTTTTGATCCAAGTTAGAAAACCACTGATCTAAACTACAGGCATACCTCGGAGATATTGCAGGTTCCATTCCAGACCACCACAATAAGCGAGTATCGCAATAAAGCGAATCACACAAATTTTTTGGTTTCCCGGTGCATATAAATGTTGTGTTTACACTGTACTGTAGTCTATTAAGTGTGCAGTAGAATTATGTTTTTAAAATGTATGCCTTTATTAAAAAATATGTTATTGCTAAAAAATGCTAACCATCATCTAAGCCTTCAGTGGGTTTTAATCCTTATGCGATAGTAGCACCAAAGATCACAGATCACCGTAACAAATATAATAATAATTTTAAAATTTGAAATATTGGGAGAATTACCCAAAATATGACACAGAGACAAAAAGTGAGCAAATGTTGTTGGAAAAATGGCACCGATAGACTTGTGGATGCAGGATTGCTGCAAACCTTCAATTTGTAAAAAATGCAATATCTGCAAAGTGTAATAAAGGGCAGCACAGGAAAACGAGGTGTGCCTGTATTTTGGTCAGCAGTGAACATCAGTGTGTGGAATACACTTTGGGAATCACTGATTTAAGCAAATGGCTTCAGTTTTAATTTTGTTACTCCTACTGTGATAGCTATAACTCTAGGTTTTTTATTATTCTCATACACCCTATTTTCCCATTAAGCATTTTTATTTTTAGGAAGCCACATCGTTACAGGATATCAGTTTTCTTTTAAGCATATGATTTTAAATGGTTTGTTTCAGTGTTGTGTGTAACTTTACCGCATCCTAGATTAGTAGCGACATTTCTGTTGGCCAACTCCCATTTTATTATAGAAGTCAACTGAAAAAACAGAACTTAACAGCTAACATTGTTAGAATGTGTAATCTATTAAAAGAGGAATGAAAAGAATTTTAAAACTTCAGTGAAATGAACAGTGCAGCTTATTTCATTCTCTTGGAATCAATTTTCAGGGCATGAACATTCAGTAATTGGATTCTTCTACTTCTTCTTAAAATTCCTCACTACAAGTTTGTTGGGTTTTAAAAAAAAAAAGTGATGTTTTGGTCTCTGATTTGCTGAGGATCTTGCTGTGTGTCTGCTGAAACAAACATGTATCTGATTACGAGCGAGAGAATCACTAGACTAGAGAGTGGTTAGCAGGTCGAAGATGTTAATAAAGTGCTCTTCTGCAACCGTGCATTCTTTCCTCCTATCTGCAGTGCTCCAGCTGTGCCAGTTCATACTCGCTTTCTCCATTCAGCTCCGATTCTTTGGAGTCACCTGTCACTTTCCAGTCATACAAAGCCCGTGTCCTTTTTCACTCATACCAACACATCAGATGATGAGTTGCCTTCTTTCTAAGTCAGCCAGTGTCTTCAGGTGCCTATGTTTGGAGTTGGTTGTTGAACACCTTGCTGAATACAGATACCTGATATTCAAAGAAAGGTTATTAGTCTGGATGAAAGGTAGAAACTAGAAATGTGAGCTAAGCCTTTTAAAAGAATATAAAGAGAGAAAACAAGGCAAATTCAGATGACACGCAAACCAAAAAGCGTTCCCATTAAACCACGCTAGCTTTCTAGGGGAGACTGAAACTAATGACGTCGCATGAGGTCCCATGTTAAATGTAAATGAAGACAAACTTTCTTAGAGGGAATCCAAAATTTCTACTGTGACTGAGGTGTCAAGGCAATAACGCCCATGGAGCTCTTTTTGTCCTCATGGTACTGCACCTACAGTTTGGATATTGTGACTTGTGCCTAGCTACCTAATTTTCCACGAGAACCCATCATTTCAATCAAGTATGTATTTTTGTAAGAATCACCATTTAAGAAACATCACAGTTACTCCTTAGATGTGATTTAAAGAACCGTGTGTCTATAATCTGGTGCCTTCTTGGTAAACAGTTATTGACAGTCAGTATAATTTACCCTAAATTTCTTTTTTTCAAATTTAAGTTTTGAAAATAACCTCGATCTCAACTTGAATTTTCTCTTAAAAGCCAGTAGCCAAACACATGTGGAATTCCCAGGGCTAGCAGCTCTTGAGGCTTCAGAACAAACTGATATGCATTTGCTCTTCTGTCTAGTAGGTAAAGAGTAAGGCCCATTCATGGCCATATCAGTGCTCTTTCCTGCCAGGAGCTCACTGGTGACAGCTTTACTCTGAATCTGCTTTTCTTCCCCTCAGGTAACTTTGATATTAATACACAATTGAGTTCACTCTCAACTATCATAATTGGTTTCTAATTTTGTCTCAAAAGACTATTTTAGAAGAATTTCCCTCCAAACAACTGAAAGCTTTTAAAACATGGTTAGAGCACTGAAACCATTTTAAGATCTTTGTTACTATTTTTTGACTATTGGGTGGTAAGTAAAGTACTAATAACCTTTTCTAGAGTTTACTAGAAAAAAATCCAATATGAGATCCATCGGTGGTTTCCTTTTTGAAATTTTTGAGGAGCTTAAATGAAATTATTTCTGCTAGAGAAGCAAGGTCAGATGAAAGATACAGCTTGGGGGCCAGCTGTTCCGGGCAGCGTCCCAGTTCAGTTTTGTCACCACAGAGTTTGTCTCTATAGATACGAACTATGCTTCAGGTACACACAGTTTCTTTTTCTAAGTATTTGTGTTTAGCTACATATGTTTGTATTTTTTCTTTTTAATAGAGGTCATTTCTCTGGTTATTTGCTGCTTTCAGACCACCCAAATAAGGCAGATAGATCATGATTTGGCCCCATTTTATAGGTGGGAAGATTGCATGAAGCACTTAGGTCAGTGGCTAGTTCAAGGTCTCACAACGGAAATCAGTGAGAGTCTTTCTCTGGTTTTGTTCTTAAACTTCAGGGCGAGTTGTCCTTGATGTTTCTTTTAGTCTCTGCCCTCTTTTTTTATCCAATCTACCCTAAAGCTCTTTTTCACCCAGCACTTTGATTCAAGTGCCCCTTTGTTTTTCTTCTGTTCTTATTAACCCATATTAGTGATATTGATGTAGTTGGGGACTTGGATGGGCATCTCTTAAAGTAAAACTTAAAAAATAAACCTTATTGTTCCTTCAGTCTTGGAGGTGGAACATTCCTAGGCCTATGTTGCTTGCTGACTGGTTGTGAGACCTTTGAAGAAGCTCTGGAAATGGCAGCTAAAGGCGACAGCACCAATGTTGATAAGCTGGTGAAGGACATTTACGGAGGAGACTATGAACGATTTGGCCTTCAAGGATCTGCGGTAGCATCAAGGTAGAGACTAAGTAGCTAGGAGCAGTAGTGATTAAACACAAGGCAACCTCTCCACCCTGGCTGTTTATTTAGTTGTTGTTTTTTTTAAATGTCAACCCACCAGCCTGGTGCAAGGATCTATGGTATTGGAGCTCAGACTTGATCTCCTGCCCTTGATGAAGCACTGAGATGTTTAGCTCTTGATGCTTGTGCTTAAAATAAGGCAGCTTTGAAAGAAGGTTCTGGAAAACTGCAACAGTTTCCCCCGTTCCATTCTTGTCCAGATATCTAGAGGCATTTAAAATTTTTTTTTCCCCGTTAATAGCCATGCTACTTTGTCCCTATTAAGAAAAGGGCAGCCAACCATTCATACCGTAATCCTGTCTGCTTGTAAACCATGGTAGCCAAATCAGGTCATTTGAGCTCAATCAGAGTTATTCATAAAGCTTTCCACAGGACTTTGGTGGAAGCATGGGGCCTAAGGATGATTTTGAACACTCTCGCTAATATTTCCAACATAGCTTTGGCAACATGATGAGTAAGGAAAAGCGAGATTCCATCAGCAAGGAAGACCTCGCCCGAGCCACCCTGGTCACCATCACCAACAACATTGGCTCCATTGCTCGGATGTGTGCACTGAATGAGGTAAGGCCTTAACCTAGGGAAAGCCATGTGCCATTCATAAACATCGTTTGACAGTGCAATAACTGTTGACCCTCACAAAACCACAGATCCTTAGGAAACCTGCCCTTCCTCGTAGTCACACCTGGTAGAACATGAGGGGCGTGTGTTGCGGGGAGGGAGGGGAGTACGTTTTAGTTTTAAGTAGGCACTAGATGATGACAAAACCATCTAACTGTGGAAACATGGTAAAAATGACAATCTATACCATAACCTCTCCAACCTCAAGGACACACACCTAATGAAGGGTGGCGAACATCTCTCTGCATCCTTGCAAATAATTGCAGGTAAAACATTCCACTTGCAATATTCGATATTCTCTCTGCTTTCAGCTTCTTTACAGTGTTGCCTTGTGGCATGGAGTTCAAGCAGCATTGTACAGGGCTATCAAAGCACAGAGAGCTTGCTACAGCTGAGGCCAGCCAGAGCCCCAGGCACAAGAAAGGGTGGACCTGATGACAGACCAAGCTTTGGTACCATGTTTTAAAACACTGCAAAATTCCTTTGGAAAGAATGGAACCCTTTTCTGAAGTACAAGATGTGTAAAGTAGATGTGTAATACAACTGAGTTGTATTAGGAAGACAAGAAAGAGGGGGCATGGAATAGGTAATAGTAGAAGAAGCACTAAAGAATCTAGTAGCATCAGTAATAGAGGTTTTTTTTAATATAAATTTTAAGAGAAATATGACATACATACAGAAGAGGGGGCTTAAATCACAAGTGTACAGCCTGACGAATTTTCACACACACACACACACACACACACACACACACACACACACACACACACACACACACACACACACCCCCTAATACCCACCACACAGATCAAGAATTAGAACGTTACAGGTACTGCAGAAACCCTTTCCAACCCCCTTCTAGTTGAATAGTGGGCTGTTAAACAGGGTATGAGGCAGTCTTTATAATAGGTGGATGGCAGCCCTGCCTTTGAACTCGGGTTACAAGAGAGACATCCTCCTTTCACAATATTTTTTTTTTCACATCTTTATTGGAGTATAAATGCTTTACAATGTTGTGTTAGTTTCTGCTGTACAACAAAGTGAATCAGCTATATGTATACATATATCCCCACATCCCCTTCCTCTTGAGCCTCCCTCCCACCCTCCCTATCCCATCCTTCAAGGTCGTCACAAAGCATCGAGTTAATCTTGTGCTATGCAGCAGCTTCCCACTAGCCATCCATTTTACATTTGGTAGGGTAAATATGTCAATGCTACTCTCACTTCGTCCCAGCTTCCCCTTCCCACCCTGTGCCCTCAAGTTTGTCCTCTACGTCTTCATCTGCATCTTTATTCCTGCCCTGCCACTAGATTCATCAGTACCACTTTTTTAAATTCCATATATATGCGTTAGCATACAGTATTTGTTTTTCTCTTTCTGACTTACTTCACTCTGTGTGACAGACCCTAGGTCCATCCACCTCACTACAAATAACTCAGTTTCATTTCTTTTTATGGCTGAGTAATATTCCATTGTATATATGTGCCACATCTTCTTTATCCATTCATCTGTCGATGGACACTTACGTTGCTTCCATGTCTATTGTAAATAGTGCTGCAATGAACATTGTGGTACATGACTCTTTTTGAATTATGGTTTTCTCAGGGTATATGCCCAGTAGTGGGATTCCTGGGTCATATGGTAGTTCTATTTTTAGTTTTTTAAGGACCCTCCATACTGTTCTCCATAGTGGCTGTATCAATTTACATTCCCACCAACAGTGCAGGAAGGTTCCCTTTTCTCCACACCCTCTCCAGCATTTATTGTTTGTAGAATTTTTGATGATGGCCATTTTGACCGGTGTGAGGTGATACCTCATTGTGGTTTTGATTTGCATTTCTCTAATGATTAGTGATGTTGAGCATCATTTCATTTATTTGTTGGCCATCCGTATGTCTTCTTTGGAGAAATGTCTATTTAGGTCTTCCACCCATTTTTGGATTGGGTTGTTTGTTTTTTTGATATTGAGCTGCAATGAGCTGCTTGTATATTTTGGAGATTAATCCTTTGTCAGTTGCTTCATTTGCAAATATTTTCTCCCATTCTGAGGGTTGTCTTTTGGTCTTGTTTATGGTTTCCTTTGCTGTGCAAAAGCTTTTCAGTTTCATTAGGTCCCATTTGTTTATTTTTGTTTTTATTTCCATTACCCTAGGAGGTGGGTCAAAAAAGATCTTGCTGTGATTTATGTCATAGAGTGTTCTTCCTATGTTTTCTTCTAAGAGTTTTGTAGTGTCTGGCCTTACATTTAGGTCTTTAATCCATTTTGAGTTTATTTTTGTGTATGGTGTTAGGGAGTGTTCTAATTTCATCTTTTACATGTAGCTGTCCAGTTTTCCCAGCACCACTTACTGAAGAGGCTGTCTTTTCTCCATTGTCTATTCTTGCCTCCTTTGTCAAAGATATACAGTGGTAAATGGGATTGTTTCCTTAATTTCTCTTTCTGATCTTTCATTGTTAGTATATAGGAATGCAAGAGATTTCTGTGCATTAATTTTGTATCCTGCAACCTTACCAAATTCATTGATTAGTTCTAGTAGTTTTCTGGTGGCATCTTTAGGATTTTCTATGTATAGTATCATGTCATCTGCAAACAGTGACAGCTTTACTTCTTCTTTTCGAATTTGCATTCCTTTTATTTCTTTTTCTTCTCTGACTGCTGTGGCTAGGACTTCCAATACTATGTTGAATAATAGTGGCGAGAGTGGACATCCTTGTTTTGTTCCTTGTCTCTTGTAACATTCTTTAGTTTAAAGTCTACTTAATCTGATATGAGTATTGCTACTCCAGCTTTCTTGTGATTTCCATTTGCATGGAATATCTCTTTCCATCCCCTCACTTTCAGTCTGTATGTGTCCCTAGGTCTGAAGTGGGTTTCTTATAGACAGCATATATAAGGGTCTTGTTTTTGTATCCATTCAGGCAGTCTGTGTCTTTTGTTTGGGGCATTTAATCCATTTACATTCGAGGTGATTATCGATATGTATGTTCCTATTACCATTTTCTTAATTGATTTGGGTTTGATTTTATGAGTCTTTTTCTTCTCCTGTGTTTCCCGCTTAGAGAAGTTCCTTCAGCATTTGTTGTAAAGCTGGTTTGGTGGTTCTGAATTTTCGTAGCTTTTGCTTTTCTGTAAAGCTTTTGATTTCTCCATCGAATGTGAATGAGATCCTTGCTGGGTAGAGTAAGGTTGTAGGTTTTTTCTTGGTTGTAGGTTTTTCCCTTTCATCACTTTAAATATGTCCCACCACTCCCTTCTGGCTTGCAGAGTTTCTGCTGAAAGATCAGTTGTTAACCTTATGGGGATCCCCTTGTATGTTATTTGTTGCTTTTCCCTTGCTGCTTTTAATAATTTTTCTTTGTATTTAATTTTTGATAGTTTGATTAATATGCGTCTCGGCATGTTTCTCTTTAGGTTTATCCTGTATGGGACTCTCTGCACTTCCTGGACTTGATTGACTATTTCCTTTCCCATGTTAGGATAGTTTTCGACTATAATGTCTTCAAATATTGTCTCAGACCCTTTCTTTTTCTCTTCTTCTTCTGGGCCCCCTATAATTTGAATGTTGGTGTGTTTAATGTTGTCCCAGAGGTCTCTGAGACTGTCCTCAACTCTTTTCATTCTTTCTTCTTTATTCTGCTCCCTGGCAGTTATTTCCACCATTTTATCTTCCAGCTCACTTATCCATTCTTCTGCCTCAGTTATTCTGCTAGTGATTTCTTCTAGAGTATTTTTAATTTCAGTTATTGTGTTGTTCATCATTGTTTGTTTGCTCTTTAGTTCTTCTAGATCCTTGTTAAATGTTTCTTGTATTTTTCTCCACTCTGTTTCCGAGATTTTGGATCATCTTTACTATCATTACTCTGAATTCTTTTTCAGGTAGGTTGCCTATTTTGTCTTCATTTATTTGGTCTTGTAGGTTTTTACCATGCTCTTTCATCTGTAACATATTTTTGTCTTTTTTTTTTTTTTTGATTGGTGTGGCTGTATTCCTGTCTTACTGGTTGTTTGGCCTGAGGCGTCCACACTGGAGTTTGCAGGCGGTTGGGTAGAGCTGGGTCTTGGTGCTGAAATGAGGACCTCTGGGAGTCCTCACTCTGATTAATATTCCCTGGGGTCTGAGGTTCTCAGTTAGTCCAGCGGTTTGGACTTGGTGCTCCCACCACAGCAGCTCAGGCCCCCAACCTCCAGCCTGGGAACCAAGATCCCGCAAGCCACGTAGTGTGGCAAAAAAAAAAAGAAAGAGAAAAAAAGGAGCAGTTCAATAACAATAAAAAATAAAATAAAATTAGAAAGATAAAAAATATCTAAGGAAAAATAAAAATATAATTGAAACAAATGCAACAAGGTAAAACAAATCCACCACAGAATAAAGGAAAAACAAAAGGAGGGGGAACAAGCCAAAAGGAGCAGAATAATAACAAAGTATAAAGAATAAAATAAAATTCCAAAAATAAAACAATTATTAGAAAAAATGAAAATATAAATAAATCAACTACAAGGTAAGACAGAACCCCAATCTAAAAGAGGAAAAGAGAAGAAAAAAAAAGCCTTGTCTATGGGGGGCGGAGTTTAGGCAGGGGGTGGAACTTAGGCAGGGGCGATGCTCAAGCGTGGGGCGGGGCCTCTGCTTAGGACCTGCACAGAAGGGGAGAGGCAGCACGTCCAAACAGGGGCCTCTGGAGTGTGGAGTTCCAGAGTTTGGAGGTAAGGCCCTGGGTGAGGGTGTGTGGCTGGGGTTTATGCCCAGCGTGTTAGAGGGGGTCTCCGTGTGCAGAGGCGGGGCCCTGGGTGGGGGTGCGGGGTGAGGCTTGGGCTCTGCAGGGTAGGAGAGAGGCTCCAGGGCAGAGGATTAGGCCCGGGAGCCCAACAGGCTCCCCGGTGCCTAAGTGGACAGGGAAAGCACTGGCCACGTTCCCTTCCCCTTCACGCCTCCCCCAACCCAGGATCTCCCCTGTCCCTGCTGGACCCCTAATCATGGGCCCACCTCCCACCCCTCTACCCAGGGAAAATTTTCACAGTGGTTAATGGGTTCATGTATTGTTAAAGCTTGAGACAGTTAGAAGGCGATGTTCCCAGACCCTGGTTGCTCTTGATAGACTGAACAGAAATAATGCCAGCTCCCAAGACTCTCCTCCCTTTGATATGAGTGACCATAGCAACTGGCTCTGTGAGTGAGTGAGGAGTGAGCAGAGTCTGTGTGGCAGATAGGCTGAGCTCGGTGTGAGGGGTGTGTTCAGAACACAAATCTGTATCCATGACAACAAAAATATACGTGTATTTTTTGTTATCATATTGTAACCCACATACTGACCAAAGAGGATATTTCACCATATATCCTAAAGGTAGAGACTGGGTATTGTTTCTTTTTTGTATTCCCAGTGTTTGGCACAGAACAACCTGACCAAAGTTGTTAGATGAATAACCCATACCATAGCCATTTAATTTATTGAGTTGGTGGGGAGTTCCCTGGTGGCCTAGTGGTTGGGGTTTGGAGCTGTCATTGCCATGGCCCAGATTCGATCCCTGGTCGGGGAACTGAGATCCCATGAGCCGCGTGTCATGGCCAAAATATTTTTTAAAAAAAAATTTTTTTAATAAATAAATAAAATTTTAAAAATAATTTATGAGTTGGTAATATATTTTATAGTTGGAAGTTTGGGGGATTTAAGGAATGCACAGGCAAATTTAGATGAACTCCAGTTTTAATTTCATATGTGAATGTTGGGAGCTGAATTTCATATCAGATCTAAGGCAGCCTAACATAATACCTGTAAATGAGCCCAGTATCAGTCTCTGCCTCCCCCAACCAAATTCTACCCCTCATGTTCTTGTGGAATGCATTCTGAGGTTTGTTTGACTTCATCTTGGAAATCCTGAAATAATTCTACTTAAAAAAAAAAAAATTCACTCTGCAAGGTCCTGGAGTACAGTGATACACAGCACATTGGGTCTGTTGCTAAATGCTATTTTTATGTCATGGTTCAATTGTTTTTCTTTCATTTTTTTTTCCAGAATATTGACAGAGTTGTGTTTGTTGGGAATTTTCTCAGAATCAATATGGTCTCCATGAAGCTGCTAGCATATGCCATGGATTTTTGGTCCAAAGGACAGCTAAAAGCTCTGTTTTTGGAACATGAGGTAGGTTGAGTTCACATGGACTTAATTGTCCTACATGGAAGTTTTTGGGTTGTCTTAACATATGAGCGGGTTCCTTAGTTTGCATTTATGCAAAAGCTAAGGAAGAACATTATATAAAATGGAAGCTCTATTATCCAACAATCAGGACTAGTAGATGGTTAATTTAAAAAAAAAAAAAAGTTAAAATGGGTAACCATGGAAAAATATCTCTCTACTTTTACCATTCTATTTTAATATAAAATATATAAATGTTCATTCACTCACCAATTTCTTGATGTAGGACCAAGACCTATTTTTGAGCATGGGTTCTGCTGATCAGAGCTTTGTAATTGTCTTTCTTTTTTCCATAATCCACAAGTATTATGCACCTTTTATGATTTCTGGTTTGTTTCTTTAAAGTAGATCAAGAAATTAAAGATACTTACGAAGCAATTTGGTTGCAGAGTCATTCTAGATTTTCCCAATCTTTCATATGTAGGATCCACCTAAATAGAGGACGGTGGTTTGTGACTACCTTTTTCAATCTTTGTTTCATTTTCTTCCATTTTTATTGAGATATAATTGGCATATAACATTGTGTAAGTTTAAGGTACACAACAATGGTTTGGTAATGTATATACTGTAAAATGGTTATCAGTGTAACTTTAGTTATCGTCCATCACCACACATTGTTACAAAGATTTTTTTTTTCCTTGTGATGAGAACTTTTAAGATCTACTCTCCTAGCAACTTTCACTTGTTAACTAGCTGTTCAGTCTTTCTCAAGAATTTAACTGGATTTTCAAAGAGGTGACCATTCATCTTGTACTCTTTTTACTGGTTTAGGTGGCATATAATTACATTAGATTATTACATTAACAATAAAACTGTCATAAACAAATTTGAGGATAAACACAGGTGACTCTTGGCAAGTAAACAACTCAGCTGGTGAGAACAGAAGTGCTTGGGCTGCTCAGAGTAGCCTGGTGGGCTTGAGAGGCTGGTGTGCTAGACATTAGGCAGCCTGTTTACAGAAGAAGTGGAGAGCTCCGGTTAATGCAAAGAGTCCCTCATATCCAGTTCCTACACTAATACAAATCAGAAGTTTCTAAGACTGAGTGGGGAGCCCTCATCTCTTCCCACCTGTCTATCCCCCTTTAAAATCAATACTGTAGAGAGCAGCTGTTTATCACGGGAGGTACCCAAAGCCTTGGGTATATTGCAGCAGAAAGAACATTGGGAGAACGAGTGTCATAAATTTTAATTGTAATGAATAACTACTGTGGCATTTTTCTCATCTCCAAACTGAATTATTTATGTGAAAAGTTGCTGATGCATTTATAAATTATTTAGCGCTCTCTAAGCCTATGTTTTGTTTTATTAAAGCATCTAAAACAATACGAAGTTAAATACCAAATAGTTAACTGTTTAACTATACTAAATAAAGTTTTTGTTTTTGTCTTTTTAAGGAGGCTAAGGCATGAAGTGATATAACTTTTTTGTGGGGGGCAAGGGCAGTGGAGTCTCAGAATTTTCACTCCCCCTCCTCCAACCAGAGCAGCTCCTTTTTTATCTGCTTAGTTATCGATTTCCCTTGTAAGATTTTGTTTAAAAAAATAATTAAAATGAAAAAGAAGACCACTCTTCTAGCCCATCTGGTGTTGCCATATTTAGCGATTAAAAATATAGGACACAGTTATTTTACCTGGCATTTATCTGGCAACCCTAAGTTTAGATCCTCTTGGACTAAGGCAGAAAACAAACCCTGGAAGCTGTCAGGGATGAAAAGCCATCTACAAGGGCACACAGGTAGTTAGTTGATGGTAAGATAAGGAAAAAAGAGCCAGCGTTTGGGGGAAACCTACTTCTCTGGATAAAAAGGCATATCCCTTTGTACAATCTTAGGCCTCTGTGAATGATGGCTTTGGTTTGTTACTAAGTATCATAACTCAGTCTCTATGGCCGATGAAAGTAGAGCAATTTTATATCTCCTTGTAGGTGTTTCTCAGAAAATTCTCTACATTCTTAGGTTCATTCTCACTTAGGCAGGTCTTCCTGGAGGATATTATGGAGAGAGAACTTTTGGGAGGTGCTGGTGAGGTGGCTTTCCTGCCCTGCCTGGAGTCCTCACTCACTCAGTCTCATTCATTCCACTTATGTAAGTGAGCGTCTCCTAAGAGAAGTAGTCTAGCCAAGCAGTTGAGAGCACAGGCTCTCGCTGACTTGGAGACTTTAGGCAATGACTCTACCTCTCCATTTCTGTTTTAGTTTTTGTAAAATGGGGTGATAATATTATTTGTCTCATAAAGTTACTGTGACGATTAAGTGAGGAAATCCATGTACATTTCTAGCATATAGTGAGCCCTCAGATGTTAGCTGGCAGTAGAGGCAAAGATCCTATCATGTAGTGTTCTGCCAGATGCCACCCATTTCGCAGTAAGTAACTGTTGAGTCAGGCAAATACCAGAGGAGTAGAGTCTCTTGCCTTTTGGAAACCCGCTTCTCTAAACATTGCCATTTTTCAGCTTCCTTCATTTTCACAGATACATGAGCTTTTCCTTTACAGATGAGCAAAGGGAAACTTGAGCTGATTTAGATGCCTTTCCAGGATCTACTGAGGGAAGCTTAGAGCTGTACCTTGTGAGACATTACAACTTTGAAGTCAGATAGATTTGCGATTGAACCCTGGCACAACTCACGTGACCTTGAAAGGGTAATTTACCTTATTACCTCCCATTTCTCATCTGTGGAATGGGAGTAATAATGTGAATTTTGCCATGGCAAGGATTAAAATGAAATAATCATAATCCTAAAAATCCTAAAAATTGCCAACACTGACGTAGTATACACTGTGGTGCCAGACATTTTTCTACGCACTTTACATCAGTTAATTTATTTAATGTATATAAACAAATAGATATCCAATGCATTATTATTATTATTATTATTATTATTATTATTATTATTATATCATGTTTCATGCCAGAGGTCAGGTTTTTTTTTTTTTTTTTTTTTTTTTTTATTTTATGGCTGTGCTGGGTCTTCGTTTCTGTGCGAGGGCTTTCTCTAGTTGCGGCAAGTGGGGGCCACTCTTCATCGCAGTGCACGGGCCTCTCACTATCGCAGCCTCTCTTGTTGCAGAGCACAGGCTCCAGACGCACAGGCTCAGTAATTGTGGTTCACGGGCCTAGTTGCTCCGCAGCATGTGGGATCTTCCCAGACCAGGGCTCGAACCCGTGTCCCCTGCATTGGCAGGCAGACTCCCAACCACTGCGCCACCAGGGAAGCCCCAGAGGTCAGGTTTTAAGTTTCTTGTATCTATAGCATTAGGGGGCAGCATTCCTCGAATTATGAAAAACAGTAGGTATTGGACTAAGGTTCGGAGATAATCGTACAGAAGTTTTCTCATTGTTGTTGTAGGGTTATTTTGGAGCTGTTGGGGCACTGCTGGAACTGTTCAAAATGACTGATGACCAGTAGAGATGGGCCACAGACGGAACAGCCTTCTGTGAGAACAGGGATCTAAGCTCTGCGGCTGGAGAGGGTGAAAGCCACTGTGGGACGGAAGCCAAGCCATTATGGCAGATGAACCTGCTGGATTTGTAAATAATTAAAATCCTTCTAGCTGATCTTTTACTCTTGGGTTTTGAGCTTATGATTCAAAATGGGGAATACAAGAGTTTTTTCTGTATACTGTATTTTTTAAAAAAATATTTGTGCAGCGTGGCCAAACCTACCAATTTTATGCATTGACTTTGAAAAATTGTATGATGTTTAAGAAGGACCTGAAACGTAAGTGCTGTTTATTTTTCTTCTGGGGTTTACTGATCAGTGTGGTAATTTTAACTTCATTTAGTAATTACTCTAGGAGATTTTACCTTGACTTATATTTTTCATGACGTTTCATGATTTGCTGTTGGTTTCAAATGAAACTACAAATCTGTCATGTTTTACTGTGAACACTATTTTGTTTGTTTGTTTACCTTTTTGGGTCTTGTTTTTTCTGTTTGAATGTCTTAGGGAAAAAGAGAGTCCTTCCCCCTGTTTCTGTCCTCGGATGACTCCCCATCCCCCCTCCAATACCGTTCTTTGATGTAATTGTTCATATTAATCAAGGTGCTGACCAACTCAATACAAAGTTAAGCACGAGATCTAAAGCTCTCAAAAGTGCCCTTGAAGAGAAAACTCTGAAAAAGCGTTCATGAATTTAGTGAGTCTGGCAAAAGTTGAAAATTATATGCAATTTTGTCGTATCCCTTATGAACATATAGTGTTGCGTTAGATTTATTTTATGTTAGGTTATGTTAAATTGAAATGTTCTCTGATGAAGTGTCCTCATCCATGCACAGTGTATGAATGGCAACAAATCCTTGTGCAAGATGTTGGGATTTACAGGGGAAAGTCTCCCGGTAGATTAACTGTTCACGTTGGGATGTTTAGGAGAAGTCATGGGTTGAGATGTCATGTGGTAATATCTGTGTTTTGTACATGTATGTAGCTAGGAGCTTTGTAACAAGGCATCTTAAATAATAATAAAGTTGTTTTTTATTTGAAATATTTTAAACTGTATTTCAATCCCACTTTCTAAAATTAAAAAAAAAATTATGATACTGATCTATATATTTTTTTTCTGTTTGAAAGATATCATTGGGACTGATGGGTAACTTTCAAATGAGAGTCTTGTACAAATACTGAAACACATGAGATCTAATGATTTAGAACTAATTAATCTTTTGAATTGAGCATATTAATGAAAGGGATTTTTGAAGGGCAGTACAATTGCTCCATGATGAAACTTTCCTTCTCTGCCTTCTGGGCACTATCTTTAATTTCCATGTCTTCAAGTCTTGAAGAAGTTGATGTTAATGGAAGTATTCACTTGTCTGGTTAAAATAAAGCCTGTTTCTGTTGTGATTTTTTTTTTAGTGTATATGTTATTTTCATTTCTTAACCTTTATCCTTTATGTCCATCTTATCTGCTTTTGTATCATAAAATGAATATGTGTTGTACTTTTGCTACTCTACATTTCATAATTTGAAGCTTTCACATAAGCATGGTAAGGTCCAAAACACTGTGTCTTCAGTTGAAGCTGTAGCCCTATGCAGGGTTGTTTTTTTTTTTTTTTAATGTAGCTTTATTGTTCTTATACAACTAACTCCTTATTCCCAAAAGATCACTACTATATTTTGTAATTCTGAAAGAGTTCCAAAATTTGGTCATCACAATTATATTTGATCAACTTCCGCCTGGCTTAAAAAAATTCAAGCAATTAAGATGCTCTTGAAAAAGGTAAGTGTGAAAATCCACATATCCTCCGTGATAGTACCTGTTTTAGATTGTTCTCTTCTGCCATTCCTACTCTCATCTGTTAGGGAATAGCACCCCTTGGATCATGGTTCTGCAAAAAATAAAATCAGGGCAAGTTAGTGTGACTGCATAATTTTTTAATTATCTGGAATTACTTGATCTCTCATTACAAATGTTTAAAACATTGGTTTAGCTGAGGAGATAAATTACTCCATTATACAAATATCAGTTAAATGTTGGTTACTTATAGCCAGCATTTTTTTTTTTTTTTAATGAGGGAGTTGTAGCCTGAGGAATTTTTTTACATTCACTTGAATTATAGAAACTTTCCTTTGGCTCAACATCATGAAGAAACTTGGCAAGACTAAAGAATTTTTATCTTGAACTCCATGAAGTCAGGGTGACCAGGTGGTCCAGAACATGACTTTTGGTTCTGAGACAGCTGCAGTTTTGATCCAGCTCAGCTATTGACAAGCTTTGTGGACAACTTGCTAACCCTCTCTCTAAACCCTAATTTTCTCACTCATAAAATGGGGCAAATAGTAGTTTTTACCTATGTATTTAAGAAGCTTAGCACAAGGGCTAACACATAGTAAAAGCTTCATTAATGCTAGCTATGCTGGAAAAAAAATAGATGTTTTTAAATTAATGCATTAAATCAGTGATTTCTAAACTGGAATGTGGGGAATCCATTTTAGCATAAAGCATCACACAGATCTGCATATGCTAGTACACGTCTACAGCCCCATATCCACACTTCAAAATCCCAAACTCTTAACATTTCTCTTGACAAAAATTCACGACAGAAAAAGTTGATTTGAGCATTATTTATCATTCTTTGGAGGGCTCTTCACATGTTTTGTTGCAAAGCTATTAATGTGTTTGATTACAGGGTCTGCCCCAGACCCTACCAGAGGTGTTAATTAAGTAGGGAACAAGTCTGAATCTTGAAACAGAAGTGGTCTCAAGAGTTTCAGATAAAGGGCTCATGGAAAGATTTACTTGTATTCTTCAGCTGATGTATTCTTCCATATTCCATATTTACATGGATTCAGAGTCCCTTTGTTGGGAACCATTGTTACAGGTAATTTATACTTGACATCATTCAGTCATACAAGGAATATTAAGAAGTTATTTTGTGCCAGGAAGGAGCACTGAGTAAACTAGGAGGAATAGGATTCAACCCCTGCTGTCCAGTGCGGAGAAGACAGAAGTCTTAAACCAACACATATAATTAAGTGTCACAGGTGTCATTCATTCATTCATTCACAAATATTCACAGCAGTGAACAAACCAGACCCATCCTCACAGACCTTACATTCCGGAAGGGAAGACAGATACATTCCTAATTATATAATGTTACATCCGTACTACAAAGAGAAAAAGTAAGGTAGAGGGGCCTCAGAGGGAGGTAATTCTGTTTAGAAAATGAAAAGGGGATTGAAACTTCTTTGGTTAGAGTGCTAAAAGACAATCTGTCTTAGGAGGTGATGTTGGAGCAGAGGTGAATGAAGCTGAGAACACACCGTGGAAATACCTGGGGAAAATACTTGTACTCCTGGAAAATGAGAATGGAGGTTGTGAAAACCTGTAAGGAGGCCAGTATGCCTGGAGTAAACAACGGGCAGAGTGGTGGGAAATGCAGTTTTAGGAGTAGCCGTGGACCGGGTCCTATACAAAGTCCCCCAAGTGAGGGTAGAAAACTGCCCTTGAAGGAGGCATTGGTCCCCTCTCCTGGAGGGGAGGGTGCAAGAAAAGTTTTCATAAGAGTCTTAGCCAACAAGTAGAGACCCCCGAGTGGAGCAGGAGGGAAGGGCTGCCCAAGCAGAGAGGGCAGGATGAGAGAAGCACTGAGAGAAGAAACAGCCTGGCTTATTCGGGACGCCGTTTGCTTCAGCCGGAGTGTGGTTAGTGGGAGAGAAACCAGATACTAGGAGAGAAGAAAACAGATTATGGAAGGACTCGTATTCCATGTAAAAGATGTTTCTGTAGTCAGTGTGAAGCCATCAAAGAGTGTCAAGTAAAGTGAAACTAGAACTAATCTGGCTTCAAAGTGATAATAGAGCAAAAATGATTCTGCTTATATAAAATGTCTAGAATAGGCAAAGAGACGGAAATTCGATGAGTGGTTTCACAGGGCTGGGGATTTGGAAGAAATGAGGACTTAACTGCTAATAGTTATGAGGCTGCTTTTTTGGTGATGAAAATGTTCTAAAATTGATTGAAGTGATGATTGTACAACTCAACTAGAAACCACTGAATTAATTAAATGGTATGTGAATTATATTTCAGTAAAGCTACTTTTCAAACATAAGTTAAATTTGAAGGTTGAAAAACTCCTTTAAATACAGCACAAAAGTGAAATTAGGTATGTTAATTGGATGTTCTTCTTTATTTTAACCTAACTGGTGTCATTTTCAGTTTTGTAAAATATTCTACTCATTGTATTTGATTTTCTACCTTCTTTCTCCTGTACATTCCTGGAACATTTTTAGACACAACAACCAAGTGCATTTAGTCAAATGTGTATGGCAGAGTTGATGTGGTTACGGTAATAAATAACAAATGCCAGCAAAAATAAATGCCGGCAGCCTCAGCCCCAGTTGCCTAAGGTTTCTTTTTTTTGAACAAATGGATTTCCTTTTTAATTTTTGCAGTTATAGCTTAAGAAGAGTTTTTATTTTCCCTTAGATTTAAAACAACTAGAAAGAATTGGACTTTTTTATATTAGACTTTTTCTTCTCTCTTCTCTTCCTCCCCTTCAGTCTGTTCATGAAATTTGCTGTTGCTATTTTAACCAGGTTCAGCATGTAAAGAATTCATGCCATTTGGCTGCCATAATATGGCTAATGAATGTCTATTTTAGTTCCAGAGTGAGGCAGGTGGTCTATGTCTTCTTGTGTACCTTTAAGAGATACTTAAATTGTAATTTTAAAGAAAACTTAAATTTTAAAATAATTGTTTTCCATTGACTACTCAAGTTTACTTACCCTGACTTATTAAATATTTTTTCATGGTATGTTCTCAGACTATGTTTTCTAGCATTTTTCTTGTGTTTGCATGCTTGTGTGAGTGTGTATACATGGTGCACTGAGGAAGAGATAAACCCCAAGTTAATCCTGCAAGTAATGCATCTGGCACTTATATGAGAACCATAATTTATGCAGAGTGTATTTTTAAATTCAATACTTGAACAGTTCGTCAAATGTTACATTATTTTAAATGTAGGCCAACAGTGCTTCTGTATTAAGCTCCACAAGTGTGTGGGTTGAAATTAGGCAAGTTAAATGGGATTGTGAATGTTAAACAGGAATATTTTTAAGCATTCTCCTTTGGGGTTTGATTACTATTTATATTGGATTTATAAATTTTGAAAGAAGCAGTTACTCTTGTCTGTCTGTTCACATGCCAACATCAACATTGAATTTATCAAGTAATTATTTATGCAATGTTTAGACAGGCAAAATGAAATGGAGAAGGGAGCCAATTATCTGTGGATCCTACCCACACAGTTTTCAACAACTGCAGAGAAAATGGGTTGGTTGTCCAGAACAACTGTTTTGTTGACTCTGCCCTGAACATTTAGTTAATTATGCAATTCTTCCTGTCCTTTAGCCTGTGTTTCTACATTCCATGCCTGGCCTCAGCTGTCCGTGGCAGTCATGACTGAGGTCGTTAATTAACCATGACGACTGCCTCAGCAAAATCAGGCTGGAGGAATCCCTGTCCATTACAAAGCTTGGTCTCAGGGAACCTTAAGGACCATTTCACCTGCGGCATAATCTATTTTAGTGGCCATCGAGAAAGATACTACCAAGATATAACCACCCTTGGATATAAGAAATTTACCTTTTTAAAAGGGTATATGACATTAAGATTTGCTTTAAAAAGAAAACGCCAAACTGAGTCTCGTTTTCGGATCCCACGCAAATTCCAAACACACTGGCATGCAAACTTTAAGATTTATTAACTCATTATATAATGTTAACTATCGATTAATTAGTTAATTAAAGCTCATGTTTTAATGTCAGCTTTTACTTATTGATCCAGTGCTGCAAAAGAGAATTTGGAAGCAATGATGGAGTCTTACATTTCAACTCAGGGGAAATCAGTTTTGATCATTCAATCGGTAAGTTGCAAAACTATGCTAAAAGCTTTGCCCAAAGCAAGGTTACCAAGTATAAGAAGTGGAAATTAAACTTTTTGCTTTTATTCTAATTTTTAAATTCCTAAATAAATGTTGAACAACTCTTTAGGGAATATCAGTTAGGAAGGAGCCAACTTACTAGCCTGCTTTAAACTCTCTTGAACACTCACAGGTTCTGACCTGGCACCGGATGAAGAGGGAGGGCTTGTGACAGAGAAGACCTTTAACATTATTCCAAACCTGCGTTTCTGTGATTCTAAGAACTGAGCATTGAGCCTGCCCTTTATAAAGTTATCACATGAGAATAAATTGTGTTTACATGGAAAAGAGCTCATAACAGTGACAGCTCTGGGGGATTAAGCCTTTCATGTGCTTGGCATTCCGTGTACATGACCTCCTTTAATGTACCCAGCAAATGAACACGGTGGGGATTCCTGTCTCCATTTTATAGAAAAGACTGAGGTTTGGAGAGGTAAAGGAGCATGCCCACGATCACATACCAATCATCAGGAATCTTGAAATGGCCTTTTGGGAAAAATGAAGGCTTCTTTTGGGTCCAAATGATCCAGATATTTGCTTCCATTTTCCAAAAGGGATTTTATATAGACACAATGTCTGACTGTGTAACTATCACTCCTATCATTCATCTCATTGAAATTTCTTCATACCCAGGCTCAATATTTCACATTGGCTGGTCTGAGGTCCTAGCTCAAGAGCCTTCCTTCTTTGTTATTCAGTTAATATTAACATTCCCCTGCTTGGCCTTCTCTCTTTCTTCTTTAGTCACACTTCCACCACACTCTATACAAGCATTGATACTAGACTTGCACATACTAGAGTGCTTATAAAACAGACAAAACAAAAAGCTTATTGACTAAACTTCTATGCAGTTAAAATGATCTGTATTTCATCTTGTCCAAGAAGAAATACTTGAGTCTACAAAATACTGGCTTACTGTGAAGACCCATGCCAAAATTATTTTTGCAAAATGGAATAATTATTGACTTCTGTACCAATTTTCTCTATTATAATTCGAAATAATTTCTATTTTAGTCAATAACTTACGTATCTGAGCTCTGATATTACTTTGGAAAATTTATTCTTCTCATGAAACAGTTCATCTTGATGTGATTTTTAATTAATCCTTTAATTCTTAAATTTTGAAAGAGAGTTATATAGAAATTATGGTATTTGGTTTTTAAGTGTTTCTCATTAGATTTAAAATTTTTAGTAGGAATGCAATTTTTAGTATCAGCAAATAAACCTCTTTTCAATAGTTAATTAATATTTAAATGACCTATCATTTTGTCTTGATTATGATTTTTATTAGGAAGAGCATGTCTTCTAAATCCACTGTCATCCTTAAAGATAGAAGAAGAGTTCTTTATTGAGTTATTTTTATTCCTGTTCAATTTTTTTTTTTGTCCCTAGAAATGATGTAGGTCAAAGACAGTTTTCTTTTTCAAATGGAATCCTATGTTCTCAATAACTTAGCCCAGAGTTAAATTGCTTAAATACTCATAGCATCTCAGATGTCAGATGGCTTTCACAGAAGGAGATGCTCAGCATACAGAATATCTTACACTGTGGTATAGGCCAACGTGCCTCAGAATAACCTGGAGCGTTTGTTTAACATGACTATTTGGGGACCTCTCCCTGGACGATCTGTATCTGAATGTCTAAGATTGGGGTCCCAGAATGCATGAAAAAAGATCTTCTCAAAGAATCCTTAAAAACCTAAAATTTGAGAATCACTGTCTTAAAGGTTATATTATTACTAACATTAAAAATCATATCCACATTTAAATAAACATCCCTGATTCTCTGGCAGGTCACACCCAGTTGCAGGAAAGCAACATTGTTGGATGATCAGCGACTGATTAAATAAACCCAACTGCTGTCTCTGCTAAAAATGCTGGTACCACATAGACATTAATCAACCATGGCCACTACATGATGACTGACACCCTTCAAAACAATAGACACAAATAGCACAGTTTTATAGCTTGGTTTTCAATTTCTGTTCCATTCCCACATTTTTCTAATACCTCTTTTGGTGTTCTGAATTTAGTTTGTAGGGAAGAAGGAATCTCTTAGCTGGGCAGTTACTCTGCTTAAGATTGTCTGAGGTTCATCTCGGATGAGCCACTATTCTCTCTCCAAGTATGGAAGCAACAAAAGCATCTTCATAAGGTCAGCCTGCACTTACTACTGCTGTCATCTCTGGTTACTAAATAAACACTTTGCATTTTTGAAGTGCTCTGCAAACACACTGGAAACTTTAAGGACAATTTGCACAGAAACTAAAAAGATTCCACGTCTTGGGCTTCCCTGGTGGCGCAGTGGTAAAGAATCCGCCTGCCAATGTAGGGCACACGGGTTCAAGCCCTGGTCCGGGAAGATCCCACATGCCGCGGAGCAACTAACCCCGTGCGCCACAACTACTGAGCCTGCGCTCTAGAGCTCGCGAGCCACAACTACTGAAGCCCGCATGCCTACAGCCCACGCTCCGCAACAAGAGAAGCCACCACAATGAGAAGCCCGCGCACCGCAACAAAGAGTAGCCCCCGCTCGTCACAAATAGAGAAAACCCGTGCGCAGCAACCAGGACCCAATGCAGTCAAAAATAAATTAATAAATTAATTAATTTTAAAAATAATAATAATAAATAAATTCTTCAGGCTCAGGAAGAGGAGTTACTCTAAATTCCCAATGACTGCAAGTCACTTATTCACCTAGGTATTTAGGTATATTTATTAATATACCTAATTATTTAGGTATATTATTCACCTAGGTATTTAAGTGTATTAATTTCCAGCATATCCTGAAACACTGTTATTTTGAAAAACCTGTACCATATTAAATTAAAGATCATTAAAATAAACATATTTTCTTCACTCTTACTGTGTAATTGCTAAAAATGTTCTCCCCGGGGTCATTCAATTTATCTAAAACTAAAGCATGTTTTTTTTTCCCACTTAAGGAGGTGATGATGAAGTGAAAATATTAAGGAAAAAAGCCCACTTTTTGTTTTTGCTTTGTATACACTCTATTATTCTGAAAGGTCCATCATTTTGAAAGCTTAAGGTATATGAATCATTTCACTGCAAAGGTATATACATATATCTACATCTACGTCTATACAGCTGTTTCATGACTTTCAATATGTGTTCATAGATTGCTATTATATCTTATCATTAATAAGCATTTATATTATATTAAAAACTCTAAAAAGAGATACAAATGAACTTACTTCCAAAACAAAAAGAGACTCACAGATATAGAAAACAAACTTATGGTTACCAAAAGGGAAAAGGAGGGTGGGGAGAGGGATAAATTAGGAGGTTGGGATTAACATATACACACTACTATACATAAAATAGTTAACCAACAGTACATAGCACAGGGAACTCTACTCAATATTTTGCAATAAACTATAAGGGAAAAGAATCTGAAAAAATATATACATAAACATTTACGTGTATAACCGAATCACTGTGCTGTACACCTGAAATTAACATGATACTGTAAATCAACTGTACTTCAATAAAAACAATTTTTAAAATTTTAAAAAACTATTCAAAGCAAGCTTTTACTAATTGTTGTATTTCATGTAATTATGACCTCCTAGAGCTTCCTTGCAGCACTTAAACAAAGAGTCAATAGGGGGTATACAAAATCCCCAAATGATTTTGACATTTGGACCAATCACATCACTTGAGCCAAGACTCTTTGTTCTTAAAATCTCAGCTGGCTGTTCTAATGGCTGGCTACCCACCCGGCCCACCAAGCAGGGTTGTTTGTCAAGACTTTGAAGCACATATTCTGCCTCCAGAATCAACACTGCATAGTGATTATTTCTCTCTCTTTTTTGTTTCTTTTCCCCCAATACTTTATTTTCAATAATCTTCACTTTCCTGAAGGAATTGATTTGGGGAATGGGGACCACTCTTTCAAAAAAAAGTTAAAGTTAGTATTTTAATCCCCCAAAGGCAGGGACTATAAAGAACATTCCAATCACACGACCGCACCACATTTTTGTGTTTAAATTAAGTCAGGGTTATGATGGCGATTAATAACACACACTGACTCAAAAAGTCAGTTGGCATGATTAGGAAGGGCAAACTTTTCTGGTTTTAGTAGAGAAACAAAATAAGCATATAATTGACCTTTGCATTCCATTCTACTTGAAAAAGGCTTTCCAGCCTTTTAAAAAATCTTCATACTTCTGTTCCATATCACACTCGGAATTAGATACTTTAAAAATATGCCATTAACCAAATTTTGTCTTGGCAGCTGGTTTAAATATTTATTTAAGATATGTAGCAGTTGCGGCACTTAGAATTTAAAACAGATGGCAGGACTATATTGGCACTGTGCATTACTGGCAGAAGTGGACCATTTGAGCTTTCTTAAAGTTTTGCAGATTTGAAGTTTGAGGGGACATAATTGACCCTCTTTTCCTCTGTCCTTAGGGGAGCACAGAATTGTTTAGGGATGCTAACTCAGAAATCATGACACAAGATGTGTGCAGCTGTTTAGGAGAGTGAATGGAAGAGGCAGGTACCCGTAGGATGCTCGCCTCCCCTCCCCTTCCAGCTCACTTATTCTGTCTTCTTGTTAGGACATTTACTTCATTTTCTGGGTCTCTGGAGACTTATTGTTGGCACACATTCCCACACTGAGACAAGTCATTTTCCTCATCAGGAAAGATTAAGAAAAGAATAGAAGACTGTGTGGAGGCAAAATGCAAAGTCCCAGCATTTCTCTGCTGACCTCAGCGATTAATGACCCAAAAGTCCATATCTTGGTAGAATCTTAAAGATTCTAAGAGTTTAGCACAGGGTCTGGCACATAGTAGGTACTCAGTAAATCTTGAACAACGGAATGTTTCCTCCAGCTAGAGTTTCCTCAGCCTTTTTGTGTCTTTAAAATTGAAGTATAGTTGATTTACAATGTTGTGTTACTTCAAGTGTACAGCAAAGTGATTCAGTTATACACATATATACTTTTTCTTTTCTATTATAGGTCATTACAAGATATTGAATATAGTTTCGTGTGCTATAACATGGATGCACCTAGAGATTATCATACTAAGTGAAGTAAGCCAGAAAGAGAAAGACAAATACCATATGATATCATTTATACGTGGAATCTAAAATACAACACAAATGAACTTATCTATGAAACAGAAGCAGAATCACAGACATGGAGACCAGACTTGTGGTTGCCAAGGCGGGGGGTGGGGAGGGATGGATTGGGAGTTTGGGATGAGCAGATGCCAACTATTACATATATGTAGAACTGAATCACTTTGCTGTACACCAGAAACTAATACAGCATTGTAAATCAACTACACTTTAATAAAATAAATTAAGAAAATAATAAACCATGTTTCTTTGTTTTGCTAATTTAAAAATTATAAAACTAACACAACCTCCATGTAATAACTCAATAACACATCAAATGAGAGTCCCACTTTACTCTTACCTATTTCCACTCTTCCTGTCTCCCCAGAAGTAAGCACTGATGTCAGTTCGGTACATACATTGCCAATTTTTTCCTATTCATTTGCATTTATAGGTACTCATGGAAATATATCATTTTAATAACATATATTAGTTATGGATGCATATTATATATTAGAAATATAAAAATATGCATGGAAATAATAAACATGAAGTTCAAGATAAGGTTATGAAAGAGCTGCCCTCCACTCTCAGTCACAACAGAGTGTGAGAGTTCCCTTCCAGCTATTTGTCTAGTGCCCATAGGTGAGAGCTGCCTTTCATAATATTAGCGCCTGGATCTCACTGCTAGAACAGGCATCAAGGAGACGCACCGTGCTGCACCGGTTGGGCTTCATGGCAGCGTGTTTAAATTTAAGCTGAGGGCTTCCCTGGTGGCGCAGTGGTTGAGAATCTGCCTGCCAATGCAGGGGACACGGGTTCGAGCCCTGGTCTGGGAAGATCCCACAGGCCGCGGAGCAACTGGGCCCGTGAGCCACAACTACTGAGCCTCCGCGTCTGGAGCCTGTGCTCCGCAACAAGAGAGGCCACGATAGTGAGAGGCCCGCGCACCGCGATGAAGAGTGGCCCCCGCTCGCCGCAACTAGAGAAAGCCCTCACAGAAATGAAGACCTAACACAGCCAAAAAAAATTAATTAATTATTGTAAAAAAACAAACAAAAAAACAACCAGCTTTGCCTTATTAATAAAAAAAAAAAGAAAAAAAAATTTAAGCTGAGTTTTCTGCACAGTGTGTTGGTTTCCATCAAACTCCAGATCTGAAGCCAACTTCTCCAGGAGGCTTCCTGCACTGCCCCACCCCGCCTTGGCCCCCATTGTGAAGTGTGACGCCCTTCTCCAGTTGGCAGAATACAGGCACGCCTCCTTTTGTTGTGCTTCGCTTTATTGCACTTCACAGATGTTGTATTTTTTAAGAACTGAAGGTTTGTGGCAACCCTGCAACGAGCAAGTACTATTGGTGCCATTTTTCCAACAGAATTTGCTCATTTGATGTCTCTGTGTCACACTTTGGTAATTCTCACAACACTTCAAACTTTTTTATTATTATTATGTTTGTTATGGTGATCTGTGGTCACTGATCTTTGATGATACTATTGTCATTGTTTGGGGGCACCGACCAAGAACTTTATCAATAACTGTTGTGTGTGTTCTGACAGCTTTACTGACCGGCCATTCTCCATCTCCCTCCCTCTCCTTGGGCCTCCCTGTTCCCTGAGACACAATATTGAAATTAGGCCAATTTATAACCCTTCAATGGCCTCTAAGTGAAAGGAAAGATACACATCTCTCACTTCATTTTTTTCCGCTGCGCAGCTTGCAAGATCTTAGTTCCCCGACCAGGGATTGAATCCGGGCCACGGCAGTGAAAGTGTGGAGTCCTAACCACTAGACCGCTAGGGAATTCCCAAGAGATGCACGTCTCTCACTTTACATCAAAAGCTAGAAATAATTAAGCTTAATGAGGGAGGCATGTTAAAAGCTACATAGGTTGAAAGCTAGGCCTCTTGCTCCGGTCAGGCAAGCTGTGAATGCAAAGGAAAAGTTTTTTTTTTTTAATTTTTATTGGCATATAGTTGATTAAAAATGCTGTGTTAGTTTCAGGTGTACAGCAAAGTGAATCAGTTATACATATATGTATATCTCCTTTTTTTTTTTTAGATTCTTTTCCCATATAGGCCACTACAGAGTATTGAGTAGAGTTCCCTGTGCTATACAGTAGGTCCTTATTAGTTATCTATTTTACATATAGTAGTGTGTATATGTCAGTCCCAATCTCCAAATTTATCTCTCCCCCCTCCCAGGAAAAGTTCTTGAAGGAAATTAAAAGTGTTATTCCAGTGAACACAGGAATGATAAGAAAGTAAAACAGCTTAATTACTGATATGGAGAAAGTTTTAGTGGTCTGGATAGAAGATCAAACCAGCCATAACATTCCCGTAGGCCAAAGTCTAATCCAGAGCAAGGCCCTAATTCTCTTCAATTCTACAAAGGCTGAGAAAGGTAAGGAAGCTGCAGAAGAAAAGTTTGGAGCTAGCAGGGGTTTTGGTTCATGAGGCTTAAGGGGAAAAGCTGCCTCCACAAGTTGGACGGGCAAGGTGAAGCAGCAAGGGCTGATGTAGAAGCTGCAGCAAGTTACCTAGAAGATCTAGCTATGATAATGAATGAAGGTGACTACACTAAACAACAGATTTTCAACGTAGATAAAACAGCCTTCTGTTGCAAGAAGATGTCAGCTAGGACTTTCATAGCTAGAGAGGAGAAGCCAGTGCCTCGCTTCAGAGCTTCAAAGGACAGGCTGACTATCCCGTTAGGGGCTAATGCAGTTCATCACACAATAAGTTAAAGCCAATGCTCATTTACTATTCCAAAATCCTGGAGCCCTTAAGAACTACGCTAAATCTACACTGCCTGTGCTCTATAAATGAAACAACAAGCCTGGATGATAGTATGTGTGCTTACAACATAGTTTACTGAATATTTTAAGCCCACTGTTAAGAACTACTGCTTCAGAAAAAGAGATTCCTTTCAAAATATTACTGCTCATTGGCAAAACACCAGGTCACCTAAGAGCTCTGATGGAGATATACAATGAGATTAATATTGTTTTAATGGCTGATAACACAACATCCATTCTGCAGCCCAGGGATCAAGGAGTCATTTCAACTGTCTTATTACTGAAGAAACACATTTCATAAGGCTACAGCTGCCATAGATAGTGATTCCTCTGATGGATGTGGGTAAAGTCAACTGAAAGCCTTCTGGAAAGAATTCACCATTCTAGATGCCATTAAGGACATTCTTATGGGAATAGGTCAAGATATCAACATTAACAGGAATTTGGAAGAAGTTGATTCCAGCCCTCATGGATACCTTTGAGGGGTTCAGGACCCCAGCAGAGGAAGTAACTGCAGATGTAGTGGAAATAACAAGAGAACTAGAATCAGAAGTGGAGCCTGAAGATGTGACTGAATTGCTGCAATCTCACGATAAAACTTTTGCAGATGAGGAGTTGCTTCTCATGGATGAGTAAAGAAAGTGATTTCTTGAGATGGAATCTACTCCTGGTGACGATACTGTGAAGACTGTTGAAATGACAACAAAGGATTTAGAATAGTACATAAACGTAGTTGACAAGGCAGTGGCAGGGTTTGAGAGTATTAACTTCAATTTGGAAAGATGTTCTACTGTGGGTAAAATGCTATCAAACAGCAGTGCATGCTGCAGAGAAAATCGTTCATGAAAAGAAGAGTCAATTGATGTGGCAAACTTCACTGTTCTTATTTTAAGAAACTGCCGCTGCCACCCCAACCTTCAGCCACTGCCCTGATCAGTCAGCAGCCTTCAGCATCAAGGCCAGGCCCTCCACCAGCAAAAAGATTACAACTTGCTAAAGACTTAGATGATGGTTAACATTTTTTAGCAATAAAGTATTTTTAAATTAAAGTATGTAGGGCTTCCCTGGTGGCACAGTGGTTAAGAATCCACCTGCCAGTGCAGGGGACACGGGTTCAAGCCCTGGTCCGGGAAGATCCCACATGCTGTGGAGCAACTAAGCCTGTGCGCCACAACTACTGAGCCCGCACTCTAGAGCCCGCGAGCCACAACTACTGAGCCCAAGCGCCGCAACTACTGAAGCCCGTGTGCCTAGAGCCCATGCTCTGCAACAAGAGAGGCCACCGCAATGAGGAGCCTGCACAACGCAACGAAGAGTAGCCCCCGCTCGCCGCAACTAGAGAAAGCCCGCGCGCAGCAACGAAGACCCAACGCAGCCAAAAATAAAATAAATAAATTTTGTTTAATAAAGTATGTATATATTTTTTAGACATAATGCTATTGCACGCTTAAAAGACTTCAGTATATTGTAAATTAACTTTTATATGCACTGGAAAACCAAAAAATTCATGTGACTTGCTTTATTGCCATGGTCTCCAACAAAACCCACGATATCTCTGAGGTATGCCTGTAGTTATCTTTTCTCTCCCTTATGCCACTTATCACGTCCCACCATCTAGTCCTGTTTTTTGAACGTACAACCCTTCACCACTGACTTGTAGCTTTTAAGGATAGAAACTGGGTTATGCATCTTCGTATTCTCTTTGTGCCTAGAACATTGCCTCAGTCAACAAATGACAGGACACATATGGTTTAACACCCGTTTTGTATAAATGAAGGTATTACAGATTAATACAGTCTATATATTTATTTTATTTAAAACATTTTAAAATCAGGCAAAATTCACTTAATGGCGTCTAGAATGGTGAATCCTTTCCAGAAGTGTTTCAATTGACTTTGCCCATTTTAAAGAGAGCAATTCAGGGGCATTTAATATATTCACAACCTTATGCATCTACTGTCTAGTTCTAAAACATCTTCATCACCCCAAAAGAAAGCCCCCTGCCCATAAAGCAGTTACTTCCTTAGCCCCTGGCAAACACTAATGTGCTTTCTGTCTGTATGGATTTACCTATTCTGGATATTTCATATAAATGGAATCATACAGTACATAATCTTTTGTGTCTGGATTCTTTGACTTAGCACAATATTTTCAAGATTCATCCATGATGTTGCACGTATTAATATTTCATTCCTTTTTATGGTTAAATAAACTATTCTATATATTTTATTTGCAATTTGTTGCAGGTATATGTCATCTGCCTGATTTTACCTCTAGATGGCATTACTTTCTTGGGAATTTCCTGGTCTGTCCCAATACTATTTAGTGAAATTAACACTGTAAAATTATATCAAGAACTGCTTTCACTGCAAAGCCAAATGAGTCCTAATGAATCAGCCATTATGGATGCTTTGACACTACAGCATACAATATGTCATGGATCTGGCCATTACATGCTGTTATAAGCAACAGTGGCTTCTGGGTAAGTAGAGATTACTTTTCAGATGTGTTTTTAAAATATCTATTTCATACTGAATTATTGTAGCTTGAATCTTGTTATTAAGCTGGCAGTAAATAATAATACCCCAGTCAAGACTGGAATAACAAAATACTATAGGGGATTTTGTAATGTCATTGTGAAATCTACATGATACTCGGTTTGATTTATAGACCTGGCTCTGTCTATTACCTAAAGGACCATGGACAAATCTCACTGGTCTTGCTTAATCCTCTAGAAAGAGATGAAAGTAAATTAAAACCTTCCTTGTGGGGTTTTATGAGTAGCAAATGAAAAATGACTGTGAAAATGCACTGTAATCTGGGAAGCACTATGCTAATTGTTACTAATTTTGAGGACTTAAAGATTCATACACATCAGTGTTTATATTATGCATAAAAATGTTATTGTCTTTAAGATAGTCAGTGTCATTAAGCTCAGGGCTTCTCAAGAATTTTAACAGTTTAAAAAGCAATTCCATTTTGAGTATCTTCCTGAGACTATCATCAGAGAGAGTGGTCCGAGAAGATTCTGTGAGGAAATTACAGCACTTTTAAGTAAGTGATCTCTGCACTGGATACTCCTAGTTTGTTTAGTTTAGTTAGGTGAGGTAACTTTGACTTGACTGAAATATATTTTAGTATGAGAAGCATTTGTCCTGTCTGGTGATAATAGTTCAGAGCTTCTTTGTACCTTTAGTGCCCAAGAGAATTTGACATATAATAACCCTTAAATATATAATGATAAATAAGTAATAATGAGTTCCATTTCCTATATTTCTCCTTTATTTGACTAGGAGTTTATTTAGGGTAACAATAATTTTATTGTTTATTGAATTCTCATTACCAAATAGTGCCTGGTGGTCAAAAAAAACAAAAAACAGAAAAACCCAACCAACCAAACAAAAAAAGAAGCGTTTGTTGTATGCAAAATGAGTAAATTACTGGATACAAATATTGCTTCTAAAGATGCAGAAAATATAGGTTTAAAATAGTTTATGTTTTAAATTATTAACAGCTTATTTCAAAGTTGTGCATTCTCCCCTAGTTGACCTAGTTGCTTAATTAAAGCTGCCCAAGCAGTTAACACCTGGAGCATCTTTTGACAGACAAAAAAATCAAAGCAAGTAAGTGGTGTTCATAGGTAGGTCTACAAATGATTCATGTGCCCTAAATTTCTTAAAACACAAGCAATACAGAGTTCTTTGCATGTGTAGGAAGCACTGGGGTCTTGAAAACAGAATGGGCAGAGGCTTGGGGACAAATGGATGAAATGAGATAATACAAAGCATTCAATTCAGTACTTGGCTCCCAGCACCTTTGTGCTAATTAGGTAAAGACCTCTCTGGGCAGATGCAGCCCTGCAGGCTTACAGTTTGGCAAGCTGAGTGGGGATTGGATTACTGTTCCCAAGCTCCCTTGGGCAGCAACCTTGCACAATGAACAACCTGCAGAACAATTTTTGGAGGCCCTCCGGCTAGCTATTGTCATCGAGAGACAGCATGACAGAGTGAGTAGTCAGCCTCGCCAGCTTACCAGTGGGTACCTCGTAACAGAGTAATCTTTCCGTGGCTTGGTTACTCACTTGTAAAATGAGGCAATACTAATATTCCCCTCGCTGGGTCATTATGCAGAGTGAATGACTGAATGTATGTAAAACACATAGAGCAGTGCATGGCAAATGTATATATTCCATAAAATGTTAGGTATTGTTATCAATATTAGACTAGTTCTCAATAACAGACAAGGCAAAGTGGTATCAACTCTTTGACAGTCTTTGAGGCATGGGGTTTAGGGTGGTAAGGCTTTGAAGGAAGGGTGGTCGTCGGCACAAAGTTCCCTGTCTTGAAGAGAAGTAGGAGCAATTAAACCCTACAAAGAACCATCCAAATTTAGGGGTGTGGAATTCTTCCTTGGAACTCCATGATCTTATACACCACCTCCATTCCAATGACTTCCATCTAGATGTTCAATATGTATTTGTTGGTGGGTTTTTAAAGTAATTTTAAATGTCTAAAATCTTTGCTCTCCATCCAGCGCTGCCGGCTGATTTGTTAGGATTGCTAGTTTATACTGAAGTCAAATGAGGCAGTTTTCTCAGTCTCTTCCCCTGAGAAGATTATTTATGTGTACTTTTCCAAATACTGCAGCATTCTTTTCTTTTACCTTTCCAGATTGAACTTTTAATTAATTAATTAACTTAATTGAAGTATAGCTGATTTACAATATTAGTTTCAGGTGATCAACGTAGTGATTCAGTATTTTTATAGATTATACTCCACTTAAAATTATTACAAAATAATGGCTATATTTCCCTGTGCTGTACAATATATCCTTGTTGCTTATTTATTTTGTACATTGAAGTTTGTATCTCTTAATCTTCTACTCCTATCTTGCCCCTCCCCCTTCCCTCTCCTCTCTGGTAACCACTAGTTTGTTCTCCGTATCTGTGTGGGCACTTAGGTTGTAAGTTCTAATACTAAACACAAGGGGGCAGCGTTCTGCCACCTATCCCCGCCCTGGCTCCGTTCAGAAACCTGATTTTCATGAAGTGCTTTTTTTTAAGCCTATCTTAGTTAAGGAGGCAAATCCTTATTCCTTTAAGACCAGGCTTACTGTTTTTCTTCACTACTGCCTGGAATATATACCTATCCTCCTGTAGAAATAAAATTGAAATCTAAAAGCCTGACTGTATTTATACCCAGGACATGTTAATAGGGAGTTTAAAAAACAACAAAATATTTAAACCAAAGCATTTTAGGCTAGCTATCCCTCTCTACTGGGTAACATAAAATATAATGATATTGCCATTAAGGTGATTGTCTGGGCTCTCTTAAACACTAATTTGCTCTGTTAATCACCATAGATCCTTTCCAAAGGTAATTGCTAACCCTGAATACTTCATTCCACAAGTATTTACTAAGTGCCTTCTACGTGCTAGGGATTTTTCTGGGGATTTAATGGAACCCAGACAAGGGTTGTATCTTTGTGTTTAGACTGGTGATATTCTGTCAGGAGAGGGAGGGAGGGATATACCTGCCTGCAGAGGCTCGGCCCCTTTGAAAGAATATCTTTAAAACGTTTAGGTTTGTTAAGATGGAAGGGAATTTAGAGATCACCTAGTGGAAACTCAGATGCCTAGAGGGCCAGACAGATAAATAAATAAAATGGGCCAGTTGGGTCTGCAATTAAGTGAAGAACAGGTGTCTAATTTAAAGACCACTCTCTCCCAATAAGCTCTGGCTAGAATTTTCTTCTCTCTTCTTTTTTTTTTTTTAAACCCAAAACAAGACCTGCTCCCCTCAACACACACACACCTTCTCCTAAAGTTACCAAACAGAAAGAACTGTTTTAAGGAAGGTGGATTCACAGAACCAGGAAGGGCAAGGAGTCAAGATAAATCACCTTGTCCTCCACCCCACCCCTCCCCCCAAGTTTTTTTAAACAAATGTATTAACCCAAACCATGATAACTATTGAGCAATGCAAGACCACAACATGGACAGTGGCCAAAGGCTACGGTATAGGTGAGGTCGCTGTTTTTCTCTTTCCTCAAGGAATTTTCTAGGCCATTAAGAGAGCTTCCCTTTCTGAGTCTGGTTTTTCTAAGTCTCCCGTTAGCTTTCAGCAGGAACAGGGCATGCGGTGTAACCATCTTCAGGTGCTATCAGAAGAGAAATGCGAGGGGCTAGCTGTGTCTTCCTCCCCTGTCACTAGTGAATGTGAGAAGAATGTGAGATGCAGGCAAGCAGTCTCTGGAGCCAGATTTGTCAAGGGAATTCAGATGTTGATCTTTCAAAGAGAAGCCAGAAATCTGGAGTTTCATGGGAAATCTCCCAATTTTAGAGAGCTGCCAATGAATTATCTCAATGCCGTGAAGGCCATTCCAAGCTCCTCTGAGAGCTAAATTTGCCTCCTTGTCCAGTAGCTTAACCTCTAACCTAATTAAATCCTCTAATTCTACAGATTAAATAACAGGCCCAGAGAAGTTAATGACTTGCCCAACATCATCACATAATCTGTATTTTTTCCTCTAAGTCATAAAATAGCTGAAAAAAGTGGAGGAAATGTCTTACAACCAATGAGACAACTATTGTCAACTTAAATAAAAGGTAGGTGTGAAATGAGCCAGCTACTTGGCAATGTTGGTGTTGAGACAATTCAGAAGGGTATGATTTATACTAACAATGAATGTAGTACCTAATGTGGAAAATGATGATTATTGCAGAGGGGCTAATGAGAAAGTAAAAGATGCTCTGGCTGCCATGAGTTACAAATCAGCACCATGATGGTTCTATCAAATTTGAGTAAGTAACTATGAACACAACAGGGTATTGGAAAACAGCTGCAGGCTTACATATCAAGAAATTCTGGGTAAGTCAGACATTCCATTATTTCATAAATCTAATAAGAGAAGTGCATATGGATTTTACTATTACATTAGGGAAAAAATAGCTCAATATCACACAGGAAATACAATAAACATGTAGGTATTGCTAAAGAGCTCAAACAAATGAGGGGATGAAGGAACATTTAAGTGAAGCCAGTTGGGACTTCAAATTCTGGGGCCATTTCAAACATGTCCAGTGGTCATTTTTTTTATATGGGGGCTAGGAATATTTTATACCGTTTAAGAAAGTGCTATTTTTTTGATTGTTCACTACACGTGGCTAATTCTTGTGCCACACTGACATTCCAAGAGGACAGCCAAGTGCTGACTGATGTCACCATCTGGTTTTACCAGGTCGTGTTCACCTCTCACTGACCGTCTCCAGATTCTGTTAGGGCAGAGTGGGTGTCTAAATTGTTCACGGTCATGCTCCCAGCTAAGTTCCTGGCACTCAGAAGGCCCTCAGTAACTGTTTAGTTAGGCTGAATTGGCTCAGCTGGAATTGAAGAATCAGAAGCAGTTGGAAGGGAGCTTAGAGCTAGTTCTCATCATCCTCATCCATCCCACCCCTCCCAGCACGATACCACCCCCTCCTCTTCCACGTCCCCCTCCATCAGTGATGGGAAATACAACGCACTGTTAGCAAGCAGTCAAACCTACTTCAATAATCCTGCCTTAGACCCTCTCCAGATGATGCTAATGCCAAACTAGATAGTCATAATGTTCTTGGCCAAAAGCCTATACTTTTAAAATGAGATTACATGAGATTCATATGAGTTTTAATATAACCATAATAAGTATTAATAATGCATGCTGTATAATCAATTGGCATTCTCCCCCAAAGAGCTCAAATTCTTATTTCTTATTGTGATAAATTTGTACTTACAGATAAACAGGAATACATCTCTCTTCATAAGGGGCAAAACAACCTTTTAGCTTCATAGAAGTTTCCCAACAATAATGTGATCTAGCTCCACTAGGCTGGAAGAGCATGGGCTTGAGAATTTCAGATCACCGGTCACCAGTATAACTCTGGAATGGAATTTAATTTCTAAATGCACACTCTCACCCCAACCAAAATGTCTAACTTGTCTATCTCAGGGACTCCACACCTTGAAAACTTCGAATCCTTTAAACCATTCATTCATCCAATAACTGAGTTCCTGATATATGCCAAGCACCATGCTAGGTACCAGAGGCACAATGGTGAACACGATGGGCATGGTTCCTATTCTCACTGAGCTTTTAGTTTAGGGCCAAACAAAATGAAAGCAAACAGCAACAAAAAACTCAAGTTGAGATAAAAATTATGAAGGAGGGGCTTCCCTGGTGGCGCAGTGGTTGAGAATCTGCCTGCTAATGCAGGGGACACGGGTTCGAGCCCTGGTCTGGGAAGATCCCACATGCCGCGGAGCAGCTGGGCCCGTGAGCCACAATTGCTGAGCCTGCGCGTCTGGAGCCTGTGCCCCGCGACGGGAGGGGCCGCGATAGAGAAAGGCCCGCGCACCGCGATGAAGAGCGGTCCCCGCACCGCGATGAAGAGTGGCCCCCGCTTGCCGCAACTGGAGAAAGCCCTCGCACGAACCGAAGACCCAACACAGCCAAAAATAAATAAATAAAATAAATAAATAAATAAGAAAATCCTTAAAAAAAAAAAAAAAAAATTATGAAGGAGAAAGAAAGTGCTAAGATGGAGAATAATGGAGGAGAGAGATTGAGTTTAAATAGAGTGGTCTTAGAAGACCTCTGGGGAGGTGGTATTTAAGTTGAGGTCTCTGCAATTAAAAAAAAAAAAAAAAGATGAAGAGCTTTCCAGGCAGGAGGAAGAACAGATGTAAAGACTCTACGTCCTTGGCTTGATGCTAAGAAAAAAAACAGACATGGGGAATGCGGCACAAGATGATGCAGCGATAGGCAGGGGCATGACACACTTATGGGCCATGGTCAGAGGAGCCCAGATTGGTGCTTCGGGAGCCATAGAAAAGTTATAAGCTGCAAGGCAATGTGATCTAATTTAAGTTTTGAGAAAAAAATTCTTGGTGTTCTCATGGCAGAGGCTTAGAGCAAAAACAAGTAGATGGGTTAGGCTGCTATGACAGGAGTAGGCAAGAGAAGGCAGCAAGCGGGATTAGGGTGCTGGCAATGCAGATGGAAAAAAGTGAGGCGGATTTTGAGCTAGATTTTGATGAGTTCATTGACAGGACGTGCAGACGGATTGATGTGGGAGGTAAGGGACGGCTCTTAGATTTCTGGCTTGATGAATGGAATGGATTGGAAGCCCAACACAATAAAATCATAGAGGAGAGCTGCTCTGCTTAAAGAAGGAGAAAAGGAAAAGGGGAGGTCTGGGTCCTGTCCACTGGGGCGCCTTCCCAACTATCCTTGGGTCTCCCTAGGATACCTAGGTCATGGTTCTTAAATTTTAGGGTGCTGAGCCGTTTGGAAAGCCTATTAACATACTGGTTCCTACATGTAGTGTTTCTGGAACAGAGCACTTGGAGCAGATATAGACCAGAAGGTTAATGTTGATGTGTCTGCTTACAAGATACACTGCTTTCAACTAACCTTCAGATTGGTTGGAAACACTTAAAGCAACTGGCAAGCCGTTTGCTGGCAGACTTATGGCTCCTTTTTATAAATGTATAAAAACCAAGGTAGCCTTTTTTTCTTCACTTCGTGTTTTTCCACTCTTCACACTCTACCGAAATAAAATAGAACCAATGGCTATTATTTATATTGCTAGAAACTCTTTGAGTGGTTCTTCCAGTGGTTGGGATGAATTGTATTTTCTTCGCTTAATGATGCTATAGTGTCATCGACTATAATCACGAGAACTAGTTCATATGAATGTATAAATGTGTCTCTGCTGAAAAAGACTGATACAATAGTACCCAGTATGTGTTAATTTGTGTAACTATTAAGATATACTTTAGCATAGAAACTAAAGGGGCATTTGGCCATTGTTCTTTTACCTCGATGCCTTATTTATTTGGATTGGCTTTATCCTCATCAAATACTTGCTTCAATTTGCACTTTCTGAATTTATCAAAAATGAATAAAGGTGAAGCAGAAACTTGCTAATTAATCCATTAAGAAGACCAATACAGAGAGTCAAAAAGGGTAAATCAGCCCCAAACAAAGCTGGCTGGTTGTTTTTTTGCAAATAAAGTCTAACCAGCCTTCCCTGTGTTTCTGATGTTAGCAGGTGAGCTGTCTAGCTGGAACAATGCATCCCTTCCAATGACTTACAGAAGCCGTCTGGTCCTGCTGTGAGCAGGTCCTGCTTACTATCACTCATTCTTCTCTTGAAAGAGAATGTTTCCGCTCTGCTGGTGTACACCTCTCTCCTGCCTCTGAATGGTTATCACGCTTATGTGACTCATGAGGCACTCGCTCCATCCCGCTTAGCAGTCAGCTGTGCATCTATCCTATCTCCCCCACTAGACATTGCGAGCATTCCCCGAGGTCCAGGCCGTGTCCTCCTGCTCTGGTTTCATCTCAGCTCTCTTGCTCTGAAGATTTTCGAGCCTTATCTCTAACTGTGACCTTCTCCCTTGGCCCCTGACCTAAATTTCCAACAGTCTGCTGGGGATTTCACTCCCATCTCAAGCTCCACGTGTCATATATTGAATAGTTCACCAACTGCCACCTCTTAACTCCTCTCTCTGTTAATGATCACCATCCTCCCGGCTGGAGACACACATGCTTCTCGTGTCTCTTTCACTCCCTATCTAATAAGTCACTTTGTCCTATTGATTTTCCCTGTTCTCGTCAAAATGACTTATTTACTCACTGCCAAATACACCTTGCACTTTCCCACTGCTAATATTGTTACCTGCAGTCTCACCTACCATGAGAGCCTTCTTATCTGCTTACTGACATGCTCCAAGGAGTTCCAGGCTCACCTGTAAAGTCAGCCTTTACCTTAAGCAGCATCTGTCCCAAGCATTTAGCTTCTCCTCTGAATTCTAGCAGGTGTTGACTTCCTTTATCAAAATGATCATGCACCTTTTCTTTTTGAAATGTTAGATTGTGGTGACGGTGTTTTTGAAATCTTTTATTGTTATTCAACTTCTCTCATTTGCGTGGTTACTTCAACTAGATTGTAAATTCCTTGAAGACAGGAACGCTCTCTTAAATACTATTGTACTGTGCACAGGCTAGACACTCAAAAAAACTGGTTGATTTGTTTGCGTTGGATTTGTCTGATGATAGAGATGGAGAGACAGGCACTGTAGTTCAGTTTGCAATTCAGTCGCTCATTAAGTTGGACCATTAAACACAAATAATTTATTTTCCCTTCTAATATATTGCTCACAACACGTTTTTTTCCCCTTGAGTCATTGAAAAGAACATACTAGCACAATAAAAACTGGGGAAAAAAGACTTCTGATAGATGTGTTCGCAAAAACTTTTCTCTTATACTCTTCTAAAGTAAATACAAGACCTGCACTGAATTTATAGTAGTCCATCTCTTGGCTAAATAACGCTGCATGACAAACCACAACAACACTGCAGTAGCTACAACAGGAAACCTTTATTTTTGTGCGTAAGCGTGTAGGTTGGCTGGGCAGTTCTGCTGATCTGAGCTGATCTAGGTGGGCTCACTCTTGCGCCTGAAGCCTGCCATGGGGGTAGCAGCCAGCTCTGCTAATGTTGGTCTGGCTCTCTTGGTGTCTGGGGCCTTGGCTGGGGTGACTGAGCTGACTGAGCTTGGCCCTATGTGTTCGCTCATCCTCCAGCAGGCTAGCTCAGGCTCATTCTCATGGTGATGCAGGGTACTGAGAGAGAGCCAGTGGTGGCATGGCCCCCTAATATCTAGACTCAGCACTGGCCCACCACTGTTCCTCTTCCCCACTGATTCAAGGGGTGGGGAAACAGGCCCCACTTCCCGATGGGCAGAGCTAATTCACATTGCAAAGGATATGGAAACAGGGATGGAGAACCCCAGCTGTTCTTGCAATCAATCTATCCCAGAGTACACAGACCTGATTTCATATACCAGCACAGTTTCCTAGTTGTATAATATTGGGCAATTTATTTAACCACTCTAAGCCACTTTCCCTCAGTTGGAAAATAGGTCCTGTGAGACTCAAAGGAAATCTATACACAGGGCCTGGGACATTATAGGAAGTCATTAAATTCCTCACAGCTCTCCCAACAGCTGTTTAGAGAAGGGAAAGAAGTGTACATCATCTCTTAACATGACGAAAATTAGATAATTTTATTTAAATTTGATTTGGAGAAACCAAACGCTAAACCCAAATGCATAATTCAGGAAAAAATGACATAAAAGTTTGAGCAGTCATTTGAAAGATTTTGAAGAAATTAACTGGGAAACAAAGCTCAATGTTATTAAAATCAGTAGGACCTTTGTGCTGATCCTATGGGAGCAAGAAAGGGCAGGTCACAAAGTCTGTGGGTCAGACCATGGGGACTTTCTCATTGTTTTTTGGGTCATACTCCACATCTGGTTGGGTGACAAAACCAGCAGTTTCTCTCACTTTCCCATTCTCCATGTAAACTTTCTTATCCCCGATGTGTTCTCGGAAGGGGTCCTAGCTGGGTCAGAGAACTCTCAACCTGCACAGCAGCCCTGAACTAGGAAGAAAGTCATGGTGTGGGGCTATCTTGGTCCTACCCACGGTTGCTGACTTAGCTCAGAATAAATGTCATAAATCCTAATCGAATGAATCTATAAGAGGAAGAATCACAAAGGTGACAACAAAGGTGATGTGTAACTAACATTCACTCATTCCACAAAGATTTATTGAAGTTCCTACTCTGTCAGCACTGGGGGAACAGTAAATGAGACTGAGAAGTTTTCTGCCATCAAATAGCTTATATTTTATGGGGTCAAGGGAAGAGTATTTGTATTTGCTGTATGTTCAGCTAACATTTATTTTATTTTTAATTTTCCCCTCAACTTTATTGAGGCATAATTGACAAATGAAAATTCAATATACTTAAAGTGTACAGCACGATGATATGATATATGTATACATTGTGAAATGATTACCACAACCAAGCTAATTGAAACACCCATCACCTAATATAGTTACCTTTTTTTTGTGTGTGGTGAGAACACTTAAGATCTGCTCCCTTTGCAAATTTCAGGACACAATACAGTATTATTAACTATAGTCACCATGCTGTACATTAGATCCCCAGAATTTATGCATCTTATAAGTAAAAGTTTATACCCTTTGACCCCATTTCCCACAACACCCAGACCCTGGCAACCACTGTTCTATTCTCTGCTTCTGTGAATTTAAATTTTTTAGATTCCACATATAAGTGAGATCATACAGTATTTGTCTTTCTGTGTCTGGCTTATTCACATAGCATTATGTCCTCCAGGTTCATCCATGTTGTTGCAAATGGCAGGATCTTCTTGTTTTATGACTGAATAATATTCCATTGTGTATATATATATGTATATATATAGATCACATCTTCTTTATCCATTCATCGGTCAACAGACACGTAGGTCGTTTCCATATCTTGGCTATTGTGAATCATTCTGCTAACACTGATTAAGTACTTACTATGCATTAGATACTGTGCTAGGCACTTCACACATATATGTCTCATTTAACCTTCACAGTAGCCCTGGAAGGAAGGTGTTGTTATTTTGCTTGTTTCATAAGTGAAGAAACTGAAGTTTTGAGTTGTTATGTAACTTATCCAAGGTCACCCAGCTAGCAAGTTCCTGATAGGTTAACATTGGAAGTGATGGGGTGGGGAGGATTTAAGTGACAGTATCCACTGGGGGTCTGGTGATAAATGGAGTTCAGAGAGAGGTGAGACTTGGAAACGCACTGCTTCTGACGGGCAGGTGTTAGCCACAGTCATGACAAGAGGGGGATCGGGATTTGAGCAGAGAAATAGGGGCTAAATTCTAAGAAAACCTTCATAAGAAAAGAAGTGATGTGATGAAAAAGGAACCAAGGAAGACAATAAAGAAAGTGGAATCTGAAAGGTGCCCATAGGTTGTGATCTTATGAAAGAAGTCAGAAGAACAGGAATTTGAGAAAAGGTTATTCAGAAGTCTGTTTCTTGGTGTCCTGGGAAGAATCACAATTTCCCATTCCATGTGCTGCCCTCATTTGTATAACTGACAGCATACTATACTTGCATCTTTTTTATGCTGTTCGTAGTTATCCTTAGAATCTCTATTAGCCATGGAAATAAACTTTCAAATTCTATTTAGGCAAAAGCTTCACATTTCCATCCCCTACCCCCAACCTTCTGGTAGCTTCCAGTCTGACGTGGACACCCCAAATATTATTTATCTGGAACCAATGTTCTCGTTTCTCTCTGCTGAGTCCACACATCCTTGTTTGACCAAATAACAGGAACAAACAATTCCTTCTATAATGGATGTACCCTAAGGTGTTACGCTTCTGAGAATCTCATCTGAAAATTGATTCCCCTGAACCATGGCACAGTATGATTTTAGTTCACACACTTGTTATTTATTGGTTACAAATGGTAGGGATTTGACTAGGTATGCTGTGTCTCTAGGCCAGAACAGTACAGGTAGTGTCCAACTCAGAGAGGGGATGAAGAAGCTAGGGGAGGGGGTTGGAGCACAGCCATAAATGGTAGTTGAGGTACCAGAGTAGCTGACCACATTCGCAAAAGGTTATTTAACTAATAATGATCCAACTGTAGTACCATGTCCCCCCCAACTTTTAAACATGTAAAATTATTATTAATACGAATACTGGTTAAGACTTCTTGCACATTTACTATGTGCAGGGCATGGCATCCAGCACATTCTATGGATTATCCCATTTTGACTCTCACAAGGACTCAATGGCTTAGGTTTAATGATCAATTCCTCCACCTCCCTTAGGACAGATGAGATTCTGAGTAGAATTAGGAAAAGCTGAAATATCTGGGCTCACCTCCTCACCAAAATCCTGGCCTCTAGCCACCGCTGTCCAATAGAACTTCCTGTGATGAAGGAGATGTTTTATTTGCTGTCCAGTATGGCAGCTACGAGCTGCACATCGATGCAGAGCACTTGAAATGTGATTACTGCAACAGACTTGCACTAAGAAACAAACACACAAAATACCTGAATTTTAATTAAAATTTAGTAAATAGCCACATTTCGTAGTCGTTTTGGACTGTGCCAATATAGAACATTTCCACCACTGCAGAAAATTCTATTGGATAGCACTGTGTAGGAGAAATGCTGCATTTCCCCCTTCCTCCCTGGTTGGATTCCAAGGCAAGCAAAGGGGTTTGTCCTCCCCTTCCCAGCTCCTCCAACCCTCCAGCCTTAGAGAAAGGAGATTGCTCATTCCGTCTTCTCCTTCTTCACCTCCACACTGCCCACCCCATGGCACCAACTTGTTCAACAGCCTCGAGTTGGGGGAGCCCCAAAGGGGGAAGCAGATGGGAGTGACCTTCTCTATCAGCAGCATCATCAACAACCCACAGTTACTTCTCAAAAGGCGAAAATCATTCTGCCAGAGAGAGAATCAGCCGAGCTAAATCTGAACAAACAAACACACGCACACAGCATTTAATGACATAAACAAAAGAATTGCTCTGTGCTTTGCTAGAGTCCCTATAACTGGTGACTTAGATGGAGGAAAGCCTGTGAGGTTTTCTTTCTCTTCTTCAAAACTCTAAAAAATAACTGGTTGGAAGAGAGACCTTCAAGATGGCAGAGGAGCAAGACGTGGAGACCACCTTCCTCTCCACAAATACATCAGAAATACATCTACATGTGGAACAACTCCTACAGAACACCTACTGAACGCTGGCAGAAGAACTCAGACCTCCCAACAGGCAAGAAACTCCCCATGGACCACAGCAGGGCAAAAGAAAAAAGAAAAAACAGAGACAAAAGAATAGGGATGGGACCTGCCCCTCTGGGAGGGAGCTGTGAAGGAGGAAAAGTTTCCACACACTAGGAAGCCTCTTCACTGGCGGGGACAGGGGGTGGCAGCGGGGGAAGCTTCAGAGCCACGGAGGAGAGCGCAGCAACAGGGGTGCAGAGGGCAAAGCAGAGAGATTCCCGCACAGAGGATCGGTGCCGAGCAGCACTCACCAGCCCGAGAGGCTTGTCTGCTTACCCGCCGGGACGGGCGGGGGCTGGGAGCTGAGGCTCGGGCTTCGGAGGGCGGATCCCAGGGAGAGGACTGGGGTTGGCTGCGTAAACACAGCCTGAAGGGGGCTAGTGTGCCACAGCTAGACGGGAGTGAGTCCGGGAAAAAGTCTGGACCTGCCTAAGAGGCAAGAGACCATTGTTTCGGGGTGCACGAGGAGAGGGGATTCAGAGCACTGCCTAAACAAGCTCCAGAGAAGGGCACCAGCCGCGGCTATCAGTGCGGACGCCAGAGACGGGCATGAGACGCTAAGGCTGCCGCTGCCACCACCAAGAAGCCTGTGTGCGAGCACAGGTCACTCTCCACACCTCCCCTCCCGGGAGCCTGTGCAGCCCGCCACTGCCAGCGTCCCGTGATCCAGGGACAATTTCCCCAGGAGAACACATGACGCGCCACAGGCTGGTGCAATGTCATGCCGGCCTCGGCCGCCGCAGGCTCGCCCCACATTCCGTACCCCTCCCTCTCCCCGGCCTGTGTGAGCCAGAGCCCCTGAACCAGCTGCTCCTTTAACCCCGTCCTGTCTGAGCGAAGAACAGACGACCTCAGGTGACCTACACACAGAGGTGGGTCCAAATCCAAAGCTGAACCCCAGGAGCTGTGCGAACAAAGAAGAGAAAGGGAAATTTCTCCCAGCAGCCTCAGAAGCAGCGGATTAAGTCTCCACAATCAACTTGATGTACCTGCATCTGTGGAATACCTGAATAGACAATGAATCATCCCACAATTGAGGCAGTGGACTTTGGGAGCAACTGTAGACTTGGGGTTTGCTTTCTGCATCTAATTTGTTTCTGATTTTATGTTTATCTTAGTTTGGTATTTAAAGTCTATTACCATTGGTAGATTTGTTTATTGATTTGGTTGCTCTCTTCTTTTTTTATATATATATAGATATAGGTATATTTTTCCTTTTTCTCTTTTTTGTGAGTGTGTATGTGTATGCTTCTTAGTGTGATTTTGTCTGTACAGCTTTGCTTCTACCATTTGTCCTAGGGTTCTATCTGTCCGTTTGTTGTTGTTGTTGTTGTTCTTTTAGTATAGTTTTTAGCGCTTGTTATCATTGGTGGATTTGATTTTTGGTTTGGTTGCTCTCTTCTTTGTTTCTTCCTTTCATTTTTTTCCTTTTTCTTAATTACTTTTTAATTTTTTATTTTTAACAATATTTTTATTTTTTATTTTAATAACTTTTAATTTAATTAAATTAATTAAATAATTATTTTTTTTTCCCTTTTCTTCTGAGCCGTGTGGATGAAAGGCTCTTGCTGCTCCAGCCAGGTGTCAGGCCTGTGCCTCTGAGGTGGGAGAGCCAAGTTCAGGACATTGGTTCAACAGAGACCTCCTGGCTCCACATAGTATCAAATGGCAAAAGCTCTCCCAGAGATCTCCATCTCAACACTAAGACCCAGCTCCACTCAACGACCAGCAAGGTACAGTGTTGAACACCCTATGCCAAACAACTAGCAAGACAGGAACACAATCACACCCATTAGCAGAGAGGCTGCCTAAAATCATAATAAGGTCACAGACACCCCAAAACACACCACCGGACGTGGTCCTGGTCACCAGAAAGACAAGATCCAGCCATCCACCAGACCACAGGCACCAGTCCCCTCCACCAGAAAGCCTACACAACCCACTGAACCAACCTTAGCTACTGGGGGCAGACACCAAAAACAACGGGAACTACGAACCTGCAACCTGCAAAAAGGAGACCCCAAACACTGTAAGTTAAGCTAAATGAGAAGACACAGAAATACACAGCAGATGAAGGAGCAAGGTAAAAACCCACCAGACCTAACAAATGAAGAGGAAATAGGCAGTCTACCTGAAAAAGAATTCAGAATAATGATAGTAAAGATGATCCAAAATCTTGGAAATAGAATGGAGAAAATACAAGAAACTTTTAACAAGGACCTAGAAGAACTAAAGAGCAAACAAACAAGGATGAACAACACAATAAATGAAATTAAAAGTTCTCTAGAAGGAATCAAGCAGTATAACTGAGGCAGAAGAACAGATAAGTGACCTGGAAGATAAAATAGTGGAAATAACTACCGCAGAGCAGAATAAAGAAAAAAGAATGAAAAGAATTGAGGACAGTCTCAGAGACCTCTGGGACAACATTAAACACACCAACATTAGAATTATAGGGTTCCTAGAGGAAGAAGAGAAAAAGAATGGGACTGAGAAAATATTTGAAGAGATTATAGTTGAAAACTTCCCTAATATGGGAAAGGAAAGAGTCAATCAAGTCCAGGAAGTGTGGAGTCCCATACAGGATAAATCCAAGGAGAGCCACACAAACTATCAAAAATTAAATACAAAGAAAAAATATTAAAAGCAGCAAGGGAAAAGCAACAAATAATATTCAAGGGAATCCTGATAAGGTTAACAGCTGATCTTTCAGCAGAAACTCTGCAAGCCAGAAGGGAGTGGCAGGACATATTTAAATGATGAATGGGAAAAACCTACAAGCAAGATTACTCTACCCAGGAAGGATCTCATTCAGATTCGACGGAGACATTAAAACCTTTACAGACAAGCAAAAGCTAAGAGAATTCAGCACCACCAAACCAGCTTTACAACAAATGCTAAAGGAACTTCTCTAGGCAGGAAACACAACAGAAAGAAAAGGACTACAATAACAAACCCAAAACAATTAAGAAAATGGTAATAGGAACATAAATATCCATAACTACCTTAAATGTAAATGGATTAAATGTTGCAGCCAAAAGACATAGACTGGCTGAATGGATGCAAAACCAAGACCCGTATATTTGCTGTCTACAAGAGACGCACTTCAGACCTAGGGACACATGCAGACTGAAAGTGAGGGGATGTAAAAAGATATTGCATGTAAATGGAAATCAAAAGGAAGCTTCAGTAGCAATTCTCATATCAGACAAAATAAACTTTAAAATAAAGACTATTACAAGGGACGAAGAAGGACACTACATAATGATCAAAGGGTCAATCCAAGAAGAAGATATAACAATTGTAAGTATTTATGCACCCAAGATAGGAGCACCTCAATACATAAGGCAAATGCTAACAGCCATAAAAGGGGAAATTGACAGTAACACAATCATAGTAGGGGACTTTAACACCCCACTTTCACCAATGGACAGATCATCCAAAATGAAAATAAATAAGGAAACACCAGCTTTAAATGATACATTAAACAAGATGGACTCAATTGATATTTATAGGACATTCCATCCAAAAACAACAGAATACACTTTCTTCTCAAGTGCTCATGGAACATTCTCCAGGATAGATCAGACCTTGGGTCACAAATCAAGCCTTGGTAAATTTAAGAAAAGTGAAATCATATCAAGTATCTTTTCCAACCACAATGCTATGAGACTAGATATCAATTACAGGAAAAACATCTGTAAAAAATTCAAACACATGGAGGCTAAACAATACACTACTTAATAACGAAGAGATCACTGAAGAAATCAAAGAGGAAATCAAAAAATACCTAGAAACAAATGACAATGAAAACACGATGACCCAAAACCCATGGGATGCAGCAAAAGCAGTTCTAAGAGGGAAATTTATAGCAATACAATCCTACCTCAAGAAACAGGAAACATCTCGAATAAACAACCTAACCTTGCACCTGAAGCAATTAGAGAAAGAAGAACAAAAAAACCCCAAAGCTAGCAGAAGGAAAGAAATCATAAAGATCAGATCAGAAATAAATGAAAAAGAAATGAAGGAAACAATAGCAAAAATCAATGAAACTAAAAGCTGGTTCTTTGAGAAGATAAACAAAATTGATAAACCATTAGCCAGACTCATCAAGAGAAAAAGGGAGAAGACTCAAATCAATAGAATTAGAAATGAAAAAGGAGAAGTAACCACTGACACTGCAGAAATACAAACGATCATGAGAGATTACTACAAGCAACTCTATGCCAATAAAATGGACAACCTGGAAGAAATGGACAGATTCTTAGAAATGCACAACCTGCCGAGACTGAACCAGGAAGAAATACAAAATATGAACAGACCAATCACAAGCACTGAAATTGAAACTGTGATTTAAAACCTTCCAACAAACAAAAGCCCAGGACCAGATGGCTTCACAGGTGAATTCTATCAAACATTTAGAGAAGAGCTAACACCTATCCTTCTCAAACTCTTCCAAAATATTGCAGAGGGAGGAACACTCCCAAACTCATTCTACGAGGCCACCATCACCCTGATACCAAAACCAGACAAAGATGTCACAAAGAAAGAAAACTACAGGCCAATATCATTGATGAACATAGATGCAAAAATCCTCAACAAAATACTAGCAAACAGAATCCAACAGCACATTAAAAGGATCATACACCATGATCAAGTGGGATTTATCCCAGGAATGCAAGGATTCTTCAATATACGCAAATCAATCAATGTGATAAACCATATTAACAAACTGAAGGAGAAAAACCATATGATCATCTCAATAGATGCAGAAAAAGCTTTTGACAAAATTCAACATCCATTTATGATAAAAACCCTCCAGAAAGTAGGCATAGAGGTAACTTACATCAACATAATAAAGGCCATCTATGACAAACCCACAGTCAACATCATTCTCAATGGTGAAAAACTGAAACCATTTCCTCTAAGATCAGGAACAAGACAAGGTTGTTGTCTTCTTCACTCTCACTGGTATTATTCAACATAGTTTTGGAAGTTTTTGCCACAGCGAATCAGAGAAGAAAAAGAAATAAAAGAAATCCAAATCAGAAAAGAAGTAAAGCTGTCACTCTTTGCAGATGACATGATACTATACATAGAGAATCCTAAAGATGCTACCAGAAAACTACTAGAGCTAATCAATGCATTTGGTAAAGTAGCAGGATAGAAAATTAATGCACAATTAAGACAATTTAAGGAAACACTCCAATTTACCATTGCAACAAAAAGAATAAAATACCTAGCAATAAATCTACCTAAGGAGACAAAAGACCTGTATGCAGAAAACTATAAGACACTGATGAAAGAAATTAAAGATGATACAAACAGATGGAGAGTTATACCATGTTCTTGGATTGGAAGAATCAACATTGTGAAAATGACTGTACTACCCAAAGCAATCTACAGATTCAATGCAATCCCTATGAAACTACCACTGGCATTTTTCAAAGAACTAGAACAAAAAATTTCACAATTTGTATGGAAACACAAAAGACCCCGAATAGCCAAAGCAATCTTGAGAAAGAAAAACGGAGCTGGAGGAATCAGACTCCCTGACTTCAGACTATACTACGAAGCTACAGTAATCAAGACAGTATGGTACTGGCACAAAAACAGAAATATAGATCAATGGAACAGGATAGAAAGCCCAGAGATAAACCCACGCATATATGCTCACCTTATTTTTGATAAAGGAAGAAAGAATATACAATGGAGAAAAGACAGCCTCTTCAGCTACATGCAAAAGAATGAAATTAGAACACTCCCTAACACCATACACAAAAATAAACTCTAAATGGATTAAAGACCTAAATGTAAAGCCAGACACTATAAAACTCTTAGAGGAAACTAGGCAGAACGCTCTATGACATAAATCACAGCAAGATCCTTTTTGACCCACCTCCTAGAGAAATGGAAATAAAAATAAACAAATGGGACCTAATGAAACTTAAAAGCTTTTGCACAGCAAAGGAAACCATAAACAAGACAAGAAGACAACCCTCAGAATGGGAGAAAATATTTGCAAATGAAGCAGCTGACAAAGGATTAATCTCCAAAATTTACAAGCAGCTCATGCAGCTCAATATCAAAAAAACAACCCAATCCAAAAATGGGCAGAATATCTAAATAGACATTTCTTCAAAGAAGATATACAGATTACCAACCATCACATGAAATGATGCTCAACGTCAATAATCATTAGAGAAATGCAAATCAAAACTACAATGAGGTATCACCTCACACCAGTCAGAATGGCCATTATCAAAAATTCTACAAACAATAAATGCTGGAGAGGGTGTGGAGAAAAGGGAACCCTCTTGCACTGTTGGTGGGAATGTAAACTGATACAGCCACTATGGAGAACAGTATGGAGGTTCCTTAAAAAACTAAAAATAGAACTACCATAGGACCCAGCCATCCCACTACTGGGCATATACCCTGAGAAAACCATAATTCAAAAATTGTCATCTACCACAATGTTCATTGCAGCTCTCTTTACAATAGCCAGGACATGGAAGCAACCTAAGTGTCCATCAACAGATGAATGGATAAAGAAGATGTGGCACATACATACAATGGAATATTACTCAGCCATAAAAAGAAACAAAATTGAGTCATTTGTAGTGAGGTGGATGGGCCTAGAGACTGTCATACAGAGTGAAGTAAGTCAGAAAGAGAAAAACAAATACCATGTGCTAACACATATATATGGAATCTTAAAAAAAGGATATGAAGAACCTAGGGGCAGGACAGGAATAAAGACGCAGATGTAGAGAATGGACTTGAGGACACGGGGAGTGGGAAGGGTAAGCTGGGACGAAGTAGAGGGTGGCATGGACATATATACACTACCAAATGTAAAATAGATAGCTAATGGGAAGCAGCCGCATAGCACAGGGATATCAGCTCGGTGCTTTGTGACCACCTAGCGGGGTGGGATAGGGAGGATGGGAGGGAGATGCAAGAGGGAGGAGATATGGGGATGTATGTATATGTATAGCTGATTCACTTTGTTATAAAGCAGGGACTAACACACCATTTTAAAACAATTATACTCCAATAAAGATGTTAAAAAAAAAAAGAAAAAAGAAGAAAAAATAAATAACTGGTTGTCCTACATTATTTAAGTGGAAAATGGGTCTTCTTGACCACCCAAAGCAATGTTTAACTAAGAGAAGTATTTTTCTGAACTGCAAAAGTATTCAAGTCTTTAACCTAAAGACCTTCACAGATGAAAGCGCAGGACTCGCAGCTGCTTCAACATTTTAAGTACATTTTCAATGCTAATGAATTCTTCTACAATTCGTATTTGCTAATTCTTCTGTGTGTTTTAGAGGTAGCTTCACTAATCATTACTTAGATGTAACCCAGAGCTTTTTGCAGGTGAAAAGAGGAGCTCAATCCAGATTTTATAGTCAAAGAGCAGGAAACTGGGGAGGGGGTAAAGAGACAAACTAGCAGGAGGGTAAAATGAGGAAGGTCTTTAGCAGTCTATTTTAAAAATACCCTAAGGTATTGTGTGGCCACCTCGCCATAACTTTCTAGTCCCCTCCTCAAATTTTCCAAAAAGTCTTACTCACTCTGAAACTTTGAAGTACAACGGACTAAATCACCTAGGGATTCTTGTTAAACGGCTCTGGGGTTGGGCCTGAGATTTTGCATCTCAAGCAACGTCCCAGGTGACAATGCTGTTGAGTAGCAAAAGGATGTAGAACCCAAGAAATTGGAATCAGACCTAGTCAGTTCGGAGACTTTGCTTCTGACAGGGAGCATAATTTACAGGAAGGTCCCTCGGGCAGCTCCTTAGGCCAGTGAGACAGCCGCCTTCAGGGCGACGTTTGGAGAGTTGGGCGAACCTTAGCACAAGCAGCAGCCGTAATTTTACTGGGGGTGTGTTACGTACGTACGTACCGGACTCCTGCGCCGCATTCATTTTGTCCTCTTCAGCAAGCACAGGAAGTGGACGCTATTATTATCGTCGTTTTATAGGTGAAGAAAGGCTCGGAGATTTAAGTAACTTGGCTAAGGTCACGAGCTTTTCAGGAGAGTTGAATCTAGGTCCATCTAACAATAAGAAAGAGCGTTTTAAACACTTTGGGGGCCTCAGTTCCCTGTGCTGTGAAATGGGACGGGTTGTATGGCAGAGTCCAGATCCCTGCCAGATACACCTAAGGGAGTCCTTGGATTCCTCTTGCAGAGCTTTGTGCTCTTTGAGCCTGCAGGGGAAAGTTCTTTTTGAGAACACCCGGCCCCCTCTGCTTGCCTAGGTCAGGGGCACGCACTGCAGTTGCCGGGGAGGGTCGGGCCGTCCCAGAGCGAGCTGGCTCGGGTCACGGCGGGCCGATCCATTACATAACCGCGAGGCGGCCCTCCTCCCGCGCGCCCCTCACCCCTCTCCAAGCCGCGGCACGTAGAGCGGATCTCGGGGATAAATCCCATTCACCCGCCGGCCAGAGAGTCCACGGCAGAGCTCGGGACGCTGAACTTGCTGGTGCCTTTCGGAGGCCGAGCGCTGGGATTTTCCCCGCCACGCTCTCCGCCTCCCGCGCTGCCCGCGGGGCACCCGCCGCAGCACCGCCGGCGCCTCCGCCCCGTCCGCTCCCCGCGCCTCAGACGCGCGGACCGCGGCGCCTGGGGCCCCGGAAGGGGCCACCGCGCGGGGACGCGGCACCGTGGGCGCGCCCCGGGGGTATGTCCGCGCGCGCGGCCGTCCGGGCTGCAGAGGTCCACGCGAGGTGAGCACGCAGCGGGGCCCGGCGGGGGCAGGCGGAGAGCGGGGTCTGGGCGGGCTGCGGAGGGCTGGAGGCTGGCCCGCCGGGCTGCCGGGGCGCAGTCTCCCGCCGGTCGCTCTGGCGCCGGGATCCCCAGCGCTCGGGCCCGGGAACCACCTGGCTCACCTTCTGTCCTATCTCCCGCTCGGCCGTGCTGAGGACGCGGCGGCTCAGGTGACCCGGGCATCCTTCGCGGCGGGGCGGCGGGCTCTAGGGCTGGGCTGGGCGGAGGTGGCGGAGGGCTCTCCCTTGGCTCCCCGCCGCCCCAGCGCCTGGTGAGACGCGCGGGGAGCCCGCCGCCGTAACCCGGTCCCTCGGAGCGCCCGTTGGTTTAGAGGAGAGACACGTGCCCACTTGCCCCGACGGTGCTGGGCCGGCGCTCGGGCAGTTTCTGGGCAGGTGGCTGGAGAGGGAGCGGCTTTGATCCCCACCTCCTGTGTTTTCCAAATGCAGACTTCTCGTGCAAGAGAGACCGCCTTTCTTCTGGATTCTGTTTCCAGTGTATCTTATTTATTTCTTTATTTTGAATCTCCCCTCACCCTCAGGTAATAATACTCACAGCCTTCAATTGACTTAATTTCTTAGTTGCCTCTTGTCCTCACAGAAAATCAGTGATACCTGTAGTGCAGATTCAGGGGAAAGTGTTTGAAGCAAAATTTAAAAGCACGATTCCAGTAAGTCCTGGGGCTCTTTGGTTAGCCTTCGGCTTTCACAACTCAGCATTCGGAATCTCTTGTAACTATTGTTTTTCTTTTTTTTCTTTTTTTTTTTTTAGTGTTGAGTTGGATGGGACCTGCTAGGGCACTGGTTCAACCGTTATATTCTTTTTCTTTTTTTTTTTTTTAACATCTTTATTGGAGTATAATTGCTTCACAATGGTGTGTTAGTTCCTGCTGTATAACAAAGTGAATCACAGCTAGGACCACTGCCCTGGGGTCAGGCTCACCACTGGTGTCCCTTGATCACTAGGCCACCTTCTTTGGCTCAAACCTCAGGTGCTAGGCTTGCCCACCTGATCTCACGGGCCTGGCTTGTCTCGTCACTTCCTACCTAACATATTTCCAGGCCTGACATCCATGACCCCCACTTCCAGAAAACACACACACACACATACACACAGTCTTCTATTTATGTCTTTTATGCTCTTGTACGAAATAAATCTTCTCTGCATTTGGAAAAAAAAAAAAAGTGAATCAGCTATACATATACATACATCCCCATATCTCCTCCCTCTTGTCTCCCTACCCAACGCCTCTAGGTGGACACAAAGCACGGAGCTGATCTCCCTGTGCTATGCGGCTGCTTCCCACTAGCTATCTGTTTTACCCTTGGTAGTGTATATATGTCCATGCCACTCTCTCATACTTCGTCCCAGCTTACCCTTCCCACTCCCTGTGTCCTCAAGTCCATTCTCTACATCTGCGTCATTATTCCTGTCCTGCCCCTATGTTCTTCAGAACCTTTTTTTTTTTTTAGATTCCATATATATGTGTTAGCATATGGTATTTGTTTTTCTCTTTCTGACTTACTTCACTCTGTATGATAGACTCTAGGTCCATCCACCTCACTACAAATAACTCAATTTCGTTCCTTTTTATGGCTGAGTAATATTCCGTTGTATATATGTGCCACATCTTCTTTATCCATTCATCTGTCGATGGACACTTAGGTTGCTTCCATGTCCTGGCTATTGTAAATAGAGCTACAATGAACACTGTGGTACATGACTCTTTTTGAATTATGGTTTTCTCAGGGTATATGCCCAGGAGTGCAACTCTTCCATTCTTGAAGGGACTCTAATTAGTTTATCTTACCTTTTCTTTGCCGAGAGCTGGGCACTCTGGTGGCCCAGTCAGCTTAACCCTGGAGGAAAGTCTTCAGATCCTCCAAATTTAGAAACACATTATGTCCAAGGGTATCGGAGATCACTAGCTTTTTTTTTTTGGCCGTGTTGGGTCTTCATTGCTGGCTGGCGTGAGCGGGGCCTACTCTTTGCGGTGCGTGGGCTTCTTGCGGTGGCTTCTCTTGTTGCGGAGCACGGGCTCTAGGCACACTCGGGCTTCAGTAGTTGTGGCACACGGGCTCAGTAGTTGTGGTGCACAGACTTTGTTGCTCCGCAGCATGTGGGATCTTACCGGACCAGGGCTTGAACCCGTGTCCCCTGCATTGGCAGGTGGATTCTTAACCACTGCGCCACCAGGGAAGTCCCCCGAGATCACTAGCTTTTAAAATCAACTGCCCCTGCATAGTTTGCTCCCCTCTCCCCCTATAAATGTCATGTCAAACTAAGCCAATGGTGTCTGACCCTCCCAAGGAATAGTAATTAAGTGACTGGATTTGGTCACTTATAATCACAGGATCTTGGAAACTGTACAGTTTTTTAGAGGTCATCTTGTCAAACTCTTCACCTTACAGCCTGGGAAGCTCAGTTTCCTGTTAGCAAGGATTGGTTAAGCTCTTTGGTGATGGAACCAGCACCGGAATCCAGGCCCTCTCCTTCCAACTCCGTTCAATTTTCAAAGCATATTGCTTCCAGGCATTTTGAGCAAAAATGATGACTAGAATCACCTAATCATGTCATTTTCCTGTTCTTATTTTTTATTTATTTATTTATTTATTTTAACTGGTGGGATTCTGAAATAGGTGAGAGGCTGATTTAGTCAAACCACCTTTGTAGTATAATTTTAAAAAATACAAACCCTTAATTTTAAATAACACATTTTTTTTTTCCACACACACACACTGTATTTTATTTTTACAAGAGATAAATAGACTGACACCAAGCATTGTACATGGATGACCACAACAAAAGCAACAATGATTGCAATTACCAAACATGAAACACACTCATACTATGTCATAATATTGACATTCAGTCCAGTAATCCTCCACTGTAACAGCTCCTTTACTTTGCAGTAAATAACACATTCTTAAATACATGTCTTCAAATAATAATACAAAGATGAATATGCAGATACATCCCAGATGAACTTCCAGGAGAAGAAAAGTAATAAATCAAAACATATGGATGAAATTTACCCTCATCTCTCTTTGGAGTCTTTTCCGATTCTTACCTCCCTGTGGTGGTGATTGGTTAGAGTTAAAGTGTGATTTGTGACTTTGGAGCCAGCTTGAGAAAAGTGGCTTATATGAGGACAATTTGTGTGTTATGATTAACACCATAACCTATAACAGAGCTGAGAAAGGAATTTTAAACAGACTTATTTAGCATTTTAGCATTACATTGCACATTTTTTATGTCTTTCAATTTACTTTCATTTAATAGGTATTTATTGAGTGCCTACTATGTGCCCGGTGCTGTTCTGGGCACTTGAGGTATGTCAGTGAACAAAACAGAGAACTTTGATCCTGTGGACCTCAAGTTACAATTAATTCATTAGAATTTTTCCAGGATTTTGTTTGGCAGATAGAAGAGAATTTCAATTTTGCCTAAAGTTGGGAAATGAATGTAAATATTCCAAATTATCTTCCTTCTAATACTGTGATTCTGCTGATTTTATAATCAGTGAAAAACAAACACAGAAATAAATTCAGTTAAAGTTACTTTAACTTTTATGAACTGACATACGTGAACTCTATGTGAATAGAAATTCCCGCACTTGGTTATTTTATGTATGTTCATTCGGAGTCCCTGAAATTACACTTCCTTTAATGCAAGGACATCATTGTGGTGACGTTGAACTTAATGAAGCAGGGGAGGATTAGTTTTCTCAATCGTGTTGGTGCCCCTGTGTCAGTGTTGCGGACTGTAATTGTATTAGTTTTAAAATGTAGCTTCTTATTTATTTATGAAGATGGTGTTCTGCTTTTATTTTGTCTCACTTTACATTTTGTCCCCTGCTCCATATTAATAGGAGACACAGTGTTGTGACTTATTGGTAAATCCGTTACCACAGAGGTTTTTCTTTTTAATCAGACATAGCAGTTTTAAGCATTTTCTAATTTCCTCAATTGCTTTTTCTTCAAAACGGCATGGTTTGCAAGCTCAGGCATGTTTATTGTTTTTAACAAAGGCTTATCAAAATGAACTTGGCAGTTTTTCAGTCGTATACGGCCAAAAAAAAGTATTCAGTGCCGCTTCGGGGGTTGTTTATGCATTCCTTACCTAACCCATGGCTTTGCTTTTAAAAATCGCCAATTTGGAAGCTATGTTCTTATGAGTACGTTTCTAGGATATCTAAAAACCCATTCACGTGGTATAATAATTTAATTGAGAAAAACCAAATCCACACTTGAAGACAATGGGATGTTTTGAGTACACAGAGTTTTCTCTGTTTTTAATTTGTTCTACATCAAAGGACATCAGGAAGTGTCATTATCTAACAGTGTCCTATTTACAAGTGATTTCTGTTAAACACTTGGAGGAGAGTCATGATTTCTGATAGCTGCTAGGCACCCAGAGGAGTTGATTTTCTTCCTTTGCCTACCACTCTGCCCCATCAGATTCTCATCCCCCTTCCTTACTGCACATTGAAGAAAGAGGTGCATTGCTCTATAGCCAGGTAGGAAGCTACACACCTTTACTTAATTATTTAATCAATGTGCTCATTCATTATTTACTTAATAAATATTTCTTGAACTTCTTATTACAGATTTGTGCAAAGATTGTGTCCCGAGCCCCTCTTTTCCTGTGCTGGTGGCTGTAGGAGATATAAAAACACAAGCAGCCTACGGCCTCATATGGAAGAAAATACATTGTGTAACTAGCTATATAATACCAGTTATAACCACTGTAAGAGATAGATAAGTATGTTGGAAATTGAAGGAGAGAGAGCATGTAGGCACTCTGAGGAGTCAAGGCTTAGGGAAGAATTTATAGAGCAGGACACATTTGAGCTGATTCTCAAAAGATGAGTAGGACGATAAAGCTTTTATAAAGGCAGGAGGGTATACCTATCTTTATGGGAACACATCCTTGCCTCTTTTGAAGTAGACATATAGAAGACTTCTTTTTGGGGACAGTTGAGGTTGTGTTGGGTTGTCTAATAGACACTTATCACCTCTACACCCTCTGCATGCATACCACTCCGTCCTAGGTAATGGAGTATCTACCAACACTAAAACGGCTCATGGGCTTAACCGGTGCTCTCCTTTCCCTCTGAAACACGAACCTGTTGTTGCTCAGAGCTCAGAGACCACTGTGGTAAATAACTGTCATCATAATAAATGGGTGTACTTTGCTTTTATCAACTCAGGTGCACGCTTACTGTGGTGTTTGGTCACAGTCTTGTTTATTTTATTAATACTTGCTCTTGTAATTTCGCAATTTAATTAAATATTACATAAACTGATATAATGGGAGTGCCAAAAAGGAATGCTATTTCTATGAAAACAAAGTTGATTGCCATATAGACTCATAAAAATAAGCCATATTAAAAAACAATATCAACAGCTACAACCTGGATGAACCATGAACACATGTTAAGTGAAAGAAACCAGACACAAAAGACCACACATTGTGATTCCATTTATATGAAATATCCACAATAGGCAAACACATAGAGACAAAATGTAGATTTGTGGTTGCCAGGGTATGGGGTAGGGGGAATTGAGAGTGAATGGCAGTAGGTACAGGGTTTTTTTTGAGGTGATGGCTGGGTTCTGGAATTAGACAGTAGTCTTGGTTTTACAACATTGTGACGGTACTAAAAACCACTGAATTATATATTTTAAAAGGCTAAATTTTAAAAAAATCAACAAACTACTGCTTCCCAGGTATGGAATACAGAGCTATAAAAGATTGGAAACTATAGTAAAAAAAAACTAGGGAGATTTTGCCCTTAGGTTTTTACACAAGTGCCTTTAAGGTACAAGTGCATTTAAGAAATGGAAGGAGGAAATCTGGGCGAGGTTTAACCAATAAAGGCAACACAGAACTGCAGTCATGACCTGGCACCCAAAGATTAGTGAATGATTTTACTTTTATTTATGTGACTAAAATTGAAATAAAATGTTTGAAACATGATGTATCAACTTTTTGATTCTCTGCTTTTACTGACTTCTGATTGCTTCAGTTAAGAGAGCTTTTAATGTTTCAACTTCTTTGGGTACCCAGCATATCTTGAAAATAGCTCATTTCTCTGGCTCTGGAGAGAAATTCCATGTTTATGAGCCTCTCTTATGGATTTAATATTAGTCCCTTATGATTATAGAGGAGGCCGGAACCTAGTTTTCAGTCTTCTAAATTGCCATTAAAAATCACAACCCATTTTTCCCCAAACTGTCCTTTGGCTCCCTGGTTCATATATGTAAACAAAGTAGCAACATAAAATCTTAACTCTACCAATACGTAAACACTTGTAGACTTTATAAATTTCAAAATATTTCTGAGCACTATTCACCATTTTCTGGTTTACTTAACATATTACAGATTTAAGGCCACAATTACTTATTTTGTAATTCTACTTTTTTTTGATGAAATACTTTCCATGGAAGTAAGCTCATATTTATCTACCAAAACCAGTTGTATTTCTTGAAATAGCAATTTCAGTTCTCTAAACCTGTATCAAAACAGTGACATTCACAGCCCATGAAGGAACGACCAAAAAAAGAAAAAAACCCCAAACACACACTCACAACAAAGTTAGATCTGCTTTAAAGGAGAAGAGAGTGCAGCCTCTTCGGTCAGATATGGGTCAACCAGACAACTAGCAGAAAGCAGCCTCACCCATCATTATTAACTAGTCACGAGCCAGGGGAGCCCAATTCACAGGCATCACTGCCATCAAAAAGGAATGGTGGGCTTCCCTGGTGGCGCAGTGGTTGAGAGTCTGCCTGCCAATGCAGGGGACACGGGTTCGAGCCCTGATCTGGGAAGATCCCACATGCCACGGAGCAACTGGGCCCGTGAGCCACAATTGCTGAGCCTGCGCGTCTGGAGCCTGTGCTCCGCTGCAGGAGGGGCCGCGATAATGAGAGGCCCGCGCATCGCGGTGAAGAGTGGCCCCCACTTGCCACAGCTAGAGAAAGCCCTAGCACAGAGACGAAGACCCAACACAGCCATAAGTAAATAAATAAACCCAAAAAAAGTTAAAAAACAAAAAACAAAAAACTGCAGTCATGCCAGACTGTTTCTTCAAGTGATATATATATATATATATAAAAAAAAAGAATGGTTTGTTCGTGTTGATGTTTGACAACTGAGTTGATCAGTTGATGCAAGACTATATCAATGGCTCTCAAGCCTGGTGACACATTAGAATAACCTGGGGAAGGAAAAGAAACTATTGGTGCCAAAAGCCACCCTCAGAAATTCTGATTCAGTAGCTCTGGGACGGATCCAGGGCATCAGGAATTTTGAAAGCTCCCCTGGTGAATCTCATGTGCAGCCAGGGTTGAGGGCCACCAATCTATACAATACTTAATCATTTTATGCTTTTTCAGAATAAATGTTATTGAAACAAATCGCTGTTATAGTGTCTTTTTATGATGGAAAAATTAAACATGATATTGGATTTTTGTAATTTCTCTATACAGTGTCCACTAAGTAAATGGGAAGCTTTTCTAATGGTTAAGTGAATTTCCACTGATTTTTCCCCCCTGTGAGATTCACTGAGCTTATGTGTGTACAGTGTCAAAGTAACCAAAGCAACCAAATTTGGTATCATGACAGTCAACCAACCAATCAGTTGCCCACCTTGTTTCATGGTTTTGGTGATTGTGGTGTCATATAGGTCTGTTTCTTGAGGACAGTAAGTTGGGGTTTTCCTGTACAACAATGTGTTTCCTCTATAATAACTTACAGATATGTCCTTATTTATTATGTGTTTCCTTAAGTTGACTGAGTTGTTAATCCTAATGCTCAACTTTGCCTCTTAAATAAAATAAATCCTTAAATAAAAGGATACTTTTCCTTTAAATTGTACCAAATTGATTTTGAAAATATAGGACTTTATATAAGAAAGATATTATAAGAAAGATAGCAGTTTAAACTTGGCCTTGTGTGACTTAAACAAAATATGACTAATTTTAGGTTTTTCCTTGTCATTGGGATTTACTGTCTCTGAGAAAATGTGGTGAGGTGGTTGACATAGGACCTGAAAAAGACCGAGCTAGGTCTCACTACTTAGAACCAACTTTATTTTTAGTGACATTTGTTCTTTTATTTATTTATTCATTCATTTATTTATTATTGAAGTATAGTTAATTTACAATGTTGTGTTGTTGAATCAGCAAAGTGATTCAGTTATATATATATATACATACACACACACACGCACACACACACACACACACACACACACACACACACACACACATTCTTTTTCAGATTCTTTTCCCTTATAGGTTATTACAAAATAGTGAGTATAGTTCCCTGTGCTGTACTGTAGGTCCTTGTTGGTTATCTATTTTATATGTAGTGTGCATCTGTTAATACTCATGGAAATTCTCATGCATGGTTACCAGTTAGCTTTCCCAAACTGTGCTTAAGCTGTTAATTTTTGTATTAAAAATAGCACCTTCACGGATCTTGACCAGTAGTTTTTGAACTATGTTTTGCAGATTTCTGAGAGTTTAAGGAGCCTCGGGGGCTGTTCTGGGGTATGGGGACAATGTGGGCGGGAAGAGTCCAGCGTCCAGCGTCCAGCTTAGGGTTCCTTTTGGTGGTTTTTTTCTGCAACCCGAGCAGGTGGGCTATTCTTGATTTCACATTTTGGGTTTCCAAATAAGATTTTATTTGAACAAAGGATTTCTTGGCAAAAACAAGTTTGTAAATGCCTAGGCCACATGTTTCTAAGTTTCTGCTTTTCTTTCCCTGCCAAATTTGGTTTATGTGGTTCTGGTAGCTCCTAATTATTTCTAGCTGCTACTGTGCATCTGTGTTGAAAAAAGCATGGGAAGACTTGGGTCTTACTAACTTTATATCCTTCATGCTTGTGGGGAGAGAGAACCAAATGAGCAGGTAGATATTCTGGGCAAGAAGTATAGACTGGGAGTCATCAGCATAGAGACTCAGTTTAAGTTGTGCGTGTGTGTGTGTGTGTGTGTGTGTGTGTGTGTGTGTGTGTGTGTGTGTGTAAGTGTAATTACCCATGGGGAGTGTTTATACAGAGTGTAATGGGTCAAAGATAAAATGCCGAGGAGTAGCTGTGCTAGGTCAGGTACCCTTTTCTGTACTCACATTAACCCAATACACATTGGTTAGTGATGTTTCCTTTTTATATTTTAATTTGCTGTTTCCCCTCATATGCTCGTGCATAACTGTTGGAAGAGTTGGAACACGAGTGTATATGTGGGTGGGTGAGGTAGCCTGGTAGGGTCAGAGCACAGGCTGTGGGAACCAGCCAAGGAAGTTCTCCCACTCTTCAAAAATCCTATATCCTGCACAAAACTATAGGGCTTCTTCCATACGCGTATTGAGGTGCAGAATGAGAAGATAAACTTGAGTGGTTAGCTAGTGGATTTGGCAGTGTAGACAGCCATTGTGGTATTTCTGGCATAAAATGATTTAAGAAGTAGTGTGGTTTCTTGACTTTTAAAAGCCAGGTATCTCCCCCATGTCTTTGTTCTCTCTTTTGTAATCAGAGCAGTGACTGCCAGGTTCTAGTTGTAATCCCAATGAACCCAAGGGTAAGGTCCATTCCACCTGGGTCCAAGCTTCCTTTCGTTTCATTGACACAGACCCTTCCCTCCATGCTGGCTAGCTGTTTGGCAACTTTAGTTACAAGGCTCACCAGGCAACAGTGATAACTTAATTAAAAAACTCATAAACATTCTTAGAAAAAGTCAAAGTACGTGGGTAAAGAATAAATAAATGATTATAAATAAGATACTGTCAAAAATATTTTACTTAATAGTAAGGGTGTTCCAATGATAAAGGGACTGGTCATTGTATCAAAAATTAAGCCCCACACATTTTCCTCTTCTCTTTACTTCTTTTTAAAAATTTTTTCTTGAAATATAGTTGATTTACAATGTTGTATTAGTTTCAGATGTACAGCAAAGTGATTCAGTTATACATATTCATATAAATGTATATATTCTTTTTACATTATCTTCTACTATGGGTTATTCCTTTTTACTTCTTTAGCTTGACTTCTTTGATTATCTTCCACATTCAAATAAAATAAAATATAGCCAACCATATATTCTAATTTTTAAAAAAATATTTATTTGGCTGCACCAGGTCTTGTTGTGGCACGAGGGATCTTTAGTTGCGGCATGTGGGATCTAGTTCCCTGACCAGGGATCAAACCCAGGCCCCATTGGGAGTGCAGAGTCTTAACCACTAGACCACCAGGGAAGTCCCATATATTCTAATTTTATTAGAAATGAAGGTCTAACTAAAATTTCAAATGACATTGAGTCATTTGATCCCCCAAATTGTCATCTCAGAAGTGTCCTGAAGTGTCCTGGCCCATTCTGCTTTCTTTATAAATTCTTGCATAATAGTATACCTATTTGGTTCCAAAGACAGGTTACTGTATATTAAGGTAAAATTTCAGTTTAGCCTTTTATAGATGTAATAATCTTAAGTAGTCTCTTCTGGGGAAGAGACATTTGATGAAACAGAATTAATTACCTTTAAAGTCCCTAATTAAAAAATACTGTGATTAAACAATGTTAAAATAACTCAGTGAGTTTACCTCTTCACCAGGCTGAGTACCCAGCACATGCTAGTTGCTGCCCCCGATGCTGAAGGCCCACAGAGAATAGGCAGGGTCCTTACTCAAAGGCTTACACTATCCTAGGGGAGACAGGTGTATCAATAAAGAATCACTGCACTGTGATAAGTCCCAGTAGTGACTGCTTTCTATGGGAGTTTAGAGCCAGAGGCACTTAACTCTGCCTAGGTTGGTCAAACAATTAAATGTAGAAATTCATGAGGTGAGCAACCAGAGGAAGGGCATTCTAGGCAGCAGGAACAATAGGTACAAAGGCAATGAGGTGCGAAAGGACACTGTGGATTGAAAGAACCACGTGGTTTTCCAGGGTGGTTTGGGGTGTCTGACGTGCAGGGTACGTATGTGGCTGTGTAGGTGCCAGAAGAGGAGGCAGGAACTAGATCATTTAGCGTCTTGTGTATCACACTAAGGTAGAAGGAGTTTCAATTTTGCTTTGGCTGCTAAGAGTAATCCTTGAAAGCTTTTACACAGGGGATTTGGGTAGGACTGGGGGTTTGGTGATAAAATTAACTTGTGTTTCAAACAGATAACTCTTAATGGGGCTTGAAGAAAAGTCCAAGAGGGTGATTAACCAGGAGGTTTGCTGAAGTGGTACAGATGGGAAATGATTAATGCCTCATGGTAAGACTTTTGCTTTATTTATATTTTTGGTGCTTGGTGCCCTCTAGGGCATGTGGTAGAGATGTTTGGTAGGCAATATGATATTCTGTGCAAATAATACAAAACTTGGGCATCATCGGCTACTAGGTTCAGTTAAAATCACATGATGGGATGTAATTACCTGGGGAGTGTGTGAAGAGTGAAGTGTGAAATGGATCAAAAAATTGTGGAGAGTAACTAGGGTGTGTTCACATTCTACCGTGGTCACTGGACCTTTCTTTTTGTCCTCTGATTGTCTAGTTACATGTTCTTTTTCACCATACCAAGTGTGAGGGCAGGGCCCGAGCCGTGTCACTGCCACACACGACTTCAGAAAGGACCACTCAGATGTCTGAGTCGTCGTGTCTCACCATGAGTAGTGCCCTCTGGAGTTGTGTTTCAGCTGCCCATGCTTAGCTGGTTCCAGCAGCTGTCATGGTACCTGCCCTTCGGTAAGTGTTCAGTACATGTGTTGAATGAAGGAATAAATGACACAGTATCTAATGAGTGGTCCGAGGAAGAAGGATCTAGCCAGAGAAGTAAGAAGCACAGGTCTCAGGGGAGGAAAGCTCAACAGGAGAGCCTCCTGTCATGGAAATTCAGGGGAGAATAGTTCAGTAATGAGAGAGAAGTCAGCAGTGCCAGATGCTACGGAGAGGTCAGTTAATTAAGGATGACAGAGCTACCACTGGCAATTAGGAGCCATTGGTGATAATGTCAAAAATAGCTTGCGTGGTGTGTATGGAGGGCAGGTGGCAAATTCCATTCCATGGTGGTGGGAATGAGGACAGGGGTGAGGAGACAGGTTCTTAAGAGGCTGGGAGTGCGAAGGGAAGAAAGTAATTGGTGGTAGTTGGAAAGGGTGGCAAGGCTGAAGGGTAGTTTTCGCCCCTTCTCTCTCCTTATGTCCCCTTCTTTCTTTTCTCCCATTCTTCCTTTCTGCTTTCAGGATGAGAGACACTTGAGTAGATTTATAGGCTAAAGAAGACCCAGTGTAAAGGTCTAGGTTCAAAATATAGAAAAGAGGAGGGGGATATTAACTAGAAAAATTAAATATAAGTGGACACATCTTTCTTTGAGAAAGGCAGAAAGAAATAAGGATGCACATGGATGTGAATAAACTGGAAGAATAACTGAAGGAAAGGAAATAAAGGGAAATCCTATCCAGCGGCCCCAATTCTCTCTAAAATAGTAACTGGCACCAATAGTTTTGGACACTTTTATGTTCTAAGCATTGTTAAAATCACATATATTAACTCACTAATTTCTTGCAACAACTCTGTAAAGATGGAATTATTATCCTAACTTTACAAATGAGACAACTAAAGCACAGAGGGTTAAGCAACTTGCCTGAGGTTGTACAGCTACTAAGAGGCAGAACCAGGAACCAATGTGTGGGTGGAATTGGTGCAACAAATTGGTGCTGAGTCACTCCACGCATTTAGCCTGTGTTAGAAATCATGATTGCGTCGCACCATTAATCTGCAAGGTTGAAAGATTTGCTCTAACAAAACTTGCCTTACCATTTATAGGAGTGGAAATGTTTGGATATTTGGATTGATGTGGAATTGGGGACTGGTGGCTTGGAAGGATTGGGGATGCCAGAAAGAGAGCAATTGATGTGATGGATCATGAGCTCTAGCCTCTAAGGAGAAAGATACGAGAGCAGGACAGGCTGATGGAATGGGAGAAAAGGGAGGAACCAGGGGCCTGAGGGTTCAAGGAGGTTGAAAACCAGGTGCAATAGAAGTTGAGGAGCTGGAGACTTGGGGAGGTTGGAAAGTTGGGGTTAGAGAGGGATACTTAATTCTCACAACAACCCTGCATTTCAGAAGTGAGGGTAGGCACAGGTGGTGATAGGTTTGATGGTGTGGCTTTGGGAGGACATGACTTAAGTGGATTGGAGGTAAATCGCACAAGGTCAAGGTCAAGGCTGAGATCTGCAGAGATGTTGGGTAGATGTTGACTAGACCCTGCTTCTCCTGGGAGGATGGTGCCGAGAAGCCCCAAGGACTGGTCTAGACTTAAGAAAGCTGCAACTCAAGTGTGTTATGGTTTTAGGGAAAGATACAGAAGGTTAGCTGATACCTAGCATGCAATAAACATCACTCAATGGTCTCAGTAGAACATTGTCAAAGAACAGTTGAATAGCTTCTATTTTGCACTGTAATTTTTGAAAAAAGAATTTGAGGTGTTAATTGACAAGATGGTACATTTCACAAGCAATTTTGGGTGTTTTAGCCAAATTGCCATTATCACCCTGGAAAGAAAAGACTACGTGCTCTGATGAAATCTCCTCTTCCCCTTCCTTCTCCCTCCTCTTTTTTTCTCCTGGTCGTGTGCAGTACAACACTCTCTGGGCAGAGAGAGGCAGCTGAAGATCATCAGGCTTCCAGATGTCGAGCTTTGTTGTGATATATGGGGGTGGGGGTCATGGGAGAGGGGCCAGAAGCTTCAGTGAGACTCTTCAGTGGGACTCACTGTGGTGTCCTCTGCTTCTATAGTTAGCCAAGTGATGGGAACCAGCAGTATGTGTTCCCTTTGTACAGCTGTGCATACCGCTGTCTCCCTTTTTCTTCTGCCCATTTAGGATTTCAGGAAATCAAAATTACATCTGATGGAAGCTTAGAAATCCCCACATGTGGGGCTTCCCTGGTGGCGCAGTGGTTGAGAATCTGCCTGCTAATGCAGGGGACACGGGTTCGGGCCCTGGTCTGGGAGGATCCCACATGCCGCGGAGCGGCTGGGCCCGTGAGCCACAATTACTGAGCCTGCGCGTCTGGAGCCTGTGCTCCGCAACAAGAGAGGCCGTGACAGTGAGAGGCCCGCGCACCGTGATGAAGAGTGGCCCCCGCTTGCCGCAACTAGAGAAAGCCCTAGCACAGAAACGAAGACCTAACATAGCAATCAATCAATCAATCAATCAATAAAAAAATAAATCTTTAAAAAAAAAAAAAAAAAAAAAGAAATCCCCACATGTGAAGTTATGGAGCTACCGCATAGGGAAAACAAATATGTGAGCTGGGTCTGATACATAAGTGGCACATGTAGATAATGTATCAGGTAGGATGTTTTGGGGTGTAAGGAACAGAAACCCTAACCTGGACTGACTTTACTAGTAAGGAAAAGAATTCCTTTGTGTAGTAGAAAGTCCAGGAGCAGAATGTCTGGCTCTGAGTTTGTTTCTTTGTGATTCTTTTGGTTTTGTTCCTGCCCTGTGTTGGTTTCGTTCTCAGCCTGACTCCCCTCATGGTCCCGAGATGGGTAATAGTTTGAAGGGTCATATCGAGATAGGAGACATCCAGTGGAAGGGGAGAAGCCGTGTCTTCATATCTCCTTGGTAATGAGGAAACCTTTCCCAGAATCTCCCTAAAGACTTTTCCTCAAGTCATTGGCAAGGGTTGGGTCACTGCCCTTTCCTCGGGCTTTGTGACTGAGTAGTGGCAGCTGGCGGTGAGGCCCCTGACAATTTCTCTGTTATCTGCCACTGATTGTCTTAAGCTCACTAGTTCAGGGCTCACTGCTCTGGAGATTTGCAAAACACTTGTGTGTGTGTGTGTGTACTTTTAGAACACGTGATGCTTTTCTTTCCACCGTTCCTTTCTTTCCCCAGGTATAAGCTTTTTGCATATTTATGCTTTGGAAATAGTAAAGGGATTTACAAATGTTTCTCAGGTTCTTGTATGTTTTGTGTCATCTGAGCCTCATGAAGAGGTCAAGACTGAATTTGTATTGTATTGAGGCTTTGCGGTCCAGAGACCTATCAGGTAATGAAGTCAGTTAAGTGTGGGGCATCATTTTATTGATGTTGCACGTTGCCCTGCTTTGAACATCATTGTGGAGTGAACTTTTTCTGTATTTTGGTTTATATCCTTATGGTAGTTTCTTTGAAGGAGAATAGCTGGGTGAGAGTTTGAAATTTTTACATGAGTTGCCTGATCAGTTCATGGAAGGCTTTTGAGTGGTGAAAATGCCACACGTGTAATGTTTTTGGGGATTATGTGTTTTTTCATTCTGCTGTTTTATATGCCTGGGATCATAAAATATTTCCAGAAAATCTGAACTGTTCTGTCTGATACCACATAACTTACTTTTTCCCAGGCCCCCTTTGCAATTATAATAAAAATAGTGTTTGAATTGCTTAGCCTACACTGGATTTTGAGGAGATCCAGCCTACGTCAATTCTTCCCCATTAGTTGTCAAGTTCAGGGGAGAAACTCAACTTGTGCATCTTGGTTTATCCTCCCTTAGTGTGAGTTACTGCTCATGAGGCCTCTTGATCTGCTTGCAGATCGACTCCCTGAAGGCCTGTTTTTCAGACACATCTGCTTTTTATTCATGGTTCTGGCCCTCATGCTGGGACCTCTGCTATACTCTTAGACATTCTGTGAGTAAATTGATGGGAAAGATGAAGTGAGAGATACTGTTTTTTTTGTTGATGCAGTATGAACGTGGAGTATTTGTTATCGGTTTTGAGGAGGAAGTAGAAAGACTCCTTCGTATGACCCAGTGTAATTCTCTCAACAGTTCCTAAAATACTTCTCCCCAGGTCTTGCCACCGCCCACAAGATACATTGATGAATGAAGCTATGTAGCAACAGAAAGTCAGAGGAAGGAACTGCCACTATTCTTAAACAGATTTTTAAAAGTCATAGTTGCGAGTAGAGCGTATATGATATAAATCGTGTTCTCTGCCTATATGTTTCCCCAGGTAATTTGAAACACTAATGTGTCATGTATGATATTAGGAAAAAGGAAAGAGTGGGACCCCCCCACCGCGCCCTGGAAGAACCCATTAACAGACTGACCACACAGTGTGACCAGGACTGTGGAGGTGGGGATGGGGAGAGAGTCCAGCGGCAGCAACTAAATCGTTTGGAACAACGCTGTGAAGTGGGGAGACAGTGGAGACATGGTTACACAGCAAGTCAATGGGAGAGCCTGGATTTCAACCCAAACCTTTCTATGTCCAAATTGTACATTTTAGATTTGCTTTTCTTGGTTTCTTTTTCCAGATTTGCATTTTCAAAATCACCTCTGAAATAATTTAGACTTTACAGAAGGGAATAAAGGGCATACTGCTTCCCCACCGCACCCCCTCTTCTCCCATGCTCCAGGTTTACACTGCTAACAGCTTGGTGGGTGTGCTCCCTGGCCACCTCCTCTGCGTGTACAGATCACCTAAAGGAGCCAGGCATGCCTGTCTCCAGCCAGACAGAACTGCTGAGAGGGCAGAGGTGGGGCTCAGGAACGCATTGTCCTCTCCGGGACCTACCTGGGTGAGGCTGCTGGAGGGCTGGGCTCTGGGAACCAAGATACTCCCAGGTTTAGCAGCAACGGAGTGTCCTGGCAGCCAACTCTTTTGAGAAAGGAGGGCTCTCTGTGCTGCTCTGGCTTTCTGCCTTGCTCTGTCCTGCCTTGCCCAAGCAGAGAGCAGAGCCCCTGACAGTAAGAGGTGGGGAGGACGGCCCGAGCTGCCTCTGCTCATCTCTGTTTTTCCAGCGCCTGCATGTATTGGTGCTCAGCTACTGTTGCATGAAAGAAAGGAAGATGCCCTAGCCCTGGTCCTGTAGGCAAATCATCGAGTGACTTTGGGCAAGTCACTTGAAGATCAGAAGATTCTAGTCTCAGTTACCCCGAGTCTAAGGTACACTACTTTTCCTTCTCATTTTAATGTTTCTGAAATAAGATGTGATCGGCAGTAGATGCATATATTTAATATCCTGGAGTTTCTTAATTTTTCCTTTTTCCTGAAAAGTTGTTTCTAAGTCCATGAGGTAACTTACAATCTCTGTTATTTTAGGGTTGTGGGAATGTGGTAATCAATCCCTTGAGGAGTGGTTTGGAGAATGGCTAATGCCTAATAACTCACTTTGTGAATGGTAGAGTTCTGTATAAATATGAAAGATCAGAAAACTGCCCAACTACCTCTGCAGGGTTATTTCTTAGAGATGCTCAGACAGGGAAGTGCGAGTCTTCTGTTCAATAAAGTTGGTGTTCTAGGTTATGAGAATGTACATTTCTAATCTCCCCATTCTCCCAATAGAACTCAATAAGCTATTTTCATTTTGAATTAAAAAACAAAGAACATGGCTCTTACACATTTGAATTTTTCTTGAATTAGGCCTCGGCAAGAACTGTTGGCCTGTCATGGATTTAGTGGATTCCTGGCCATTATTGGAAATATCACATTGGCCACAGAACTGTTGTAACTTGAACAGAATGTTAATCCAAAAAAGTGCTGTTTCAAATGGGAAATTACAATGCCACTTAGTTCCTATGATATGTCGGGTAATGAGGGGATTAAAAACAATTACTCACACTGTTGACCTAAAACAAATAGACTGCCAGATATTTCTCTAGCAAAGATGGGTTTATTCAGGATCAGCAGAGAATTGCAGTTTGGGGTCTGCAACCATGGTGAGCCACGTGCAAGTCCCCTCACAGCCAGGGAAGGAGAACTCTTTTATAGAGAGGAAAAGGAAGTTGGCAGGGCTCTAGTAAACAGAGTCCATGGCCTTTCACTGGCTGAGCTGTTGCCAGGAAAGGAGTCTTCCTTCTTCGTGTTGAGCTCTGTTACCATCACAGGGCATAAGTGCTCCCCTTTCTGGTCTCCTGAATCTTTAATTGAGGTTTCTGTTTATCAGTTTTTTACAAGACTCTATTCTTCTCCAGGTGGAGTTCAGTTTGGAGAGCCTTCAAATGGTTAAGGTTAGGCACTGAGCTAAAATTTCCCTTTCCAGCTCAATTCAGCCAATTTGCCCCAATAACTAGTGTGAAGGAGTTTACGATCTAGTAGGAAACAAGGTGGACATTTGTTTTGGTAAAAACAAGGTGCTAAGCAAATAACCAGTGGAAACAAGATCACAGAGGGAATATTTTTATTCATACAAGAAATTGTATCAGTTGCTTAGAATATCCATTTACAAGCCAATGGTCTGTCATAGCACTTAAACCAGGGGTTGCAAAATCAAAGGTCTTGGGGGCTCAAGTGTGAAGTAGCTGAGTTGTGACATAATAAGATGGGTCTGGGCTATAAAATTGAGGAGAACATGTAAAGGTTCATTCTCTCACCATCCATCAGATACTTGAGTTCTGTTCTCCGTGTCAGGGATATATCAGTGAACAAAACAAACAAAAATCCCTGCCCTGGAGTTTACATTCTAATTTGTTGCTGCCTTGAAAAACAAATAATTAGGCCAGTTAGAATTATCTCTAGAGTATAAGTAAATGAATCAGATTCATTGATGTGTTCCTGTGAATAAATTGCACAGATTTCAGTTTTGTTAGCTTTTAGCCCTTTGTCACATAGCTAGCTAATATGTCTGGATAAGCGAGATTGTTGTAATTATAAGTCAAGGTAGCTTCTTTCTGGCATTCTGCTTGGGCTTTTGCCTTAATTTGCCAGATAATCACAATTATAAAATATTATTGGCTCTACAAGGCAGCACCTGGTTTATTTAATTTTAATTTTAATTGAAAGTAAAGCATTGTGGAAAATCCCATCTCTCATTGTATTGATTGTGATGACTTTCCGAGGTTAACTAATGATGGCTGAGTGCAGTTTATGACCGCCCTAGTCAGTGGATCCCATGGCCAGGGCCAGAGAGCTGTGAGCTGAGCTGGGAACTCCCCCAGGAAGCCATTCTATGGGGAGCAGGGCTCTTGCAGGCCTGGTTTTCTGCAGGGCTTTCTGCAGAGTGACTGATGAGGTCACTAGAATAACAAGCCTGGGAGCTTGGAGCTGGGAAACCATGTGCCTTTTCTTTGAGCTTCTTGTGGGAATATGGGGATAAGAAGCATTTGTGACTGCGCTTATTTTCAATTTCCACAAATAGAACTTCTGCTGGGCCTGTAAAGTGAAGCAAAATTGATAGCTTCAGAGAGAGAGAATGCAGGCTGCCGGCAGGGATTCGAGCCCTCTGACTCTGACTGTTCTGTGAAGTCTGTAGTGCCCGGGGGGACTGTTTTTAGCAAATTAATAGGTGTTAGAAATGTGAATGTTTGTGGCCTAGACTCCTGTTTCAGGAGCTTCCTGGCATGTGCACCCAGGAGCTCCTGCCTTCTCCTCTATGTCGAGGGTGCTGCACTGAGCCGGGACACAGCAATTCTGCCGAGCCGGGGGCTCAGCATTCTCAACCTGGGGGAGCCTGAGAGCGCTGACAGGTCATGAGTATTACAGAAGTGGTCTTGGGTTGTCATAATGAATCAGTGTACCCTCAAGTAGTCACATCATCCAATGAACTTGCTGCCAAACACCTACTGGGTATCTTTACATTTACACAAAGTCCAGTGGGCACTTTTAGGGATGCAATGTTTGTGTGCCCCCCCCAATTCATATGTTGAAGCCCTAACCCCCAGTGTGATAGTATTAGAAGGTAGGGCCGGGACTTCCCTGGTGGCACAGTGGTTAAGAATCCGCCTGCCAATGCAGGGGACACAGGTTCGAGCCCTGGTCCGGGAAGATCCCACACGCCGTGGAGCAACTAAGCCCACGCTCCGCAGCTGCTGAACCTGCGCTCTAGAGCCCACGAGCCACAACTACTGAGCCCGCGAGCCACAACTACTGAGCCCACGTGCCACAACTACTGAAGTCCGCGAGCCTAGAGCTCGTGCTCTGCAACAAGAGAAGCCACAACAATGAGAAGCCCGCGCACCACAACGAAGAGTTGCCCCCGCTCGTCGCGACTAGAGAAAGCCCGCGCGCAGCAACAAAGACCCAACGCAGCCAAAAATAAATAAATTAATAAATTAATTTAAAAAAAAAAAAGAAGGTAGGGCCTTTGGGAGGTATTAAGTTTAGATGAGGTCATGAGGGTGGAGCCCCGTGACAGGATTAGTTTCCCTAGAAGAAGAGAGAGAAATACCTCTCTCTCCATATACACACCAAGGAGAGGCCATGTGAGCACATAGCAAGAAGGCAGCTCTCTGCAAGCCAGGCAGAGAGCTCTCACCAGAAACCGACCAGGCTGGCACCCTGATCTGGGACTTCCAGACTCCAGAACTGTGGGAGAATAAATGTTTGCTGTTTCAGCCCTCCAGTCTGTGATATTTTGTTGTGACAACCCGAGTGGACTGAGACAGGCTCAGTACCTCTTCAGCAGGGTTGCAGTATTGTTCCTTTCTTCTTTGACTTCAGTGACCCCAGGCTCTCTTGGACTTCTTTTTACCTTTCTCAATTTTGTTGCAGCCTCCTCTTCTTATCCTCTCCTAAAGATCAGGGTTCTTCAAAGTCCCCCTCTCTCTCCTTTTCTACCCACCCTCAGGACACCTTGTTTCTCATTTCGTAGTCTGGGGACCAGCATAGGCCTCACTCACCAACTTATCAGAAATGCAAATCTCAGTCTCCCTCCAGACCTGCTGAATTGACTCTGCCATTAACAGGGACACCCACAGAAGTCTGAAAGTCCTGCTTTTAAAGATCTCTGTGACCAACTGTGTGCTCTGACCTCCAAGTGTATATTTGATCTGCACACCAGATCTCTCTCCTAGGCTCTAGACCAGTTTATCCGACAGAACCTCTGGACTGTGCACTTCGAGGTCCCATAGGGGTATTGAACTTTACCAGTCCAGAGTCTGGCTCCTCTTTTCCCAATTATGCTTTCTCCTTTGGGCAACCAACAAAAGATAGGGTCTGTTCAGAAACTTTTGCTTTAGAACTCCCGTATTACTCCATACACCTGGTTAAATGGTTTCTTTGGGGTTAGTCAGGGCTAACTGGTCTGGCTGACCCATTGTTCAGCTGGCCTCTCCTCTGAGCGATTGGCGCCTTTATCCACCTCTTGTTAAGTATTTTGAATCTTGCCCATGGTGTCATGTTCAGTTAGTAACACTTCTAACTTTTTTCCTCCATAGTAAGTTTGAAAGTGTACAAGTACTGGGACTTCCCTGGCAGTCCAGTGGTTAGGACTCCGCACTTCCACTGCAGGGGCCATGGGTTCAATCCCTGGTCGGGGAACTAAGATCCCGTGTGCCGTGCGATGCGGCCAAAAAAAAAAAAAAAACGTGTACAAGTACTGAATAAATATTTAAAATTAAGTATTAATCATTATCTTTGTTATTAATTATTAATATATTACAGGGACAAGTAGTTAATAAATATTTTTTAATGGTGTGGAAATTTTGCTGACTGAAGTGCAAGATTTTCAGAATATTTGTGAATGACCTTAATGAGTCCAAAAGAAAGATCATCAGGAATGTAGTGTGACCTGGTATGTCACATGATTGAATCATACAGCGTCTTTTGTGGAGAGAAAAATCAGAGGCGGCCTAACTGTCCAACAATAGAGGATTGGTGAACTCAATTATGATACATTCATACAGTCAAATACTTTGCAATCATGTCTAAATGATCAGACAGAGTACCTTTATTAACAGCCATGGTATCAAATGAAGTAAAAACAGCAAATTAACAGATAGGATCATCATGGTGTTTTTTTTTTTAATTTTGGCAAAAAATACAAAATGTAAAATTTACCATTTTAGCCATTTTTAAGAGTATAGTCCTAAAGACTCTGAAAAAGAATATATATATATATGTGTGTGCGTGTGTGTGTGTGTATAACTGAATCACTTTGCTGTACACCCAAAACTAACACAACTTTGTAAATTAACTATACTTCAATAAACAAAGAAGAGTATAGTTCTGTGATTAAAGTACATTCACACTGTTATGCAACTATCATCACCATCTATCTCCAGGACATTTTTAAAAATTAATTAATTTATTTATTTTTGGCTCCATTGGGTCTTCGTTGCAGTGCGTGGGCTTCTCACTGCCATGGCTTCTCTTATTGCGGAGCACGGGCTCTAGGCATGTGGGCTTCAGCAGTTGTGGCATGCGGGCTCAGTAGTTGTGGCACACAGGCTTAGTTGCTCCATGGCATGTGGGATCTTCCGGGACCAGGGCTTGAACCCATGTGCCCTGCATTGACAGGTGGACTCTTAACCACTGCGCCACCAGGAAAGTCCCTCCAGAACATTTTTTATCATCTCAAACTGAAACTCCATACCCATTAAACAATAACTCTCCATTCTCCCTCCCCCAGCCCTTGGCAACCACCATTCTCATTTTGTCTCTATGAGTTTGACCACTCTAGGTGCCTCACATAAGTGGAATCACACAGTATTTATACCTCTGTGACTGGCTTATTTCACTTCATATAATGTCTTCAAGGTTCATCTGAGATGTACCATGGGTCAGAATTTCCTCTTTAAGGCTGAATAGTATTTCACTGTGTACATATGCCACATTTTGTTTATCCATTCATCTGGACACTTGGGTTGCTTCTATCTTTTGGCTATTGTGAATAATACTGCTATGAAGGTGGTTGTACAAATATCTGTTCAAGTCCCTGTTTTCATTTATTTGGGGTATATACCCAGAAGTGGAATTGCTGGATCATATGGTAATTCTATATATTTTTAATTTTTTGAGGAACCATCATCCTGTTTTCCATAGTTGCTGCGCTCTTGTACATTCCCACCAGCAATACACAAGGGTTCCAATTTCCCCACATCCTTACTAACACTTGCTAACTTTTTTGTTTTTGTTTTTAATAATAGCCATGGTAATGAGTGTGAATTCTCAGTTTTGTTTTTTAAAAATGTATTTACATACATATATAATATAAAAAAACTCAAAGGATTTATTCCAAATAAAAACAGTGCCTATTAGTTGGCAGGATGTAGCTGATTTTTATTATTGTCTTCTTGCTCTATTCTCTCCTTTATCTGCATTAAGCGTGTGTAATATGTGTGATTAAAAATGCTTGAAACTCAGAATCAAGCTGTATGAATTCAGAGGTTGACAGTACCTCGCGTTTGCCCTTGACTGTGAAGCCTTCACGTGAGTCCTCCTACTTGCTGACTTTGGACTTGATGCTGCCCCTGTCGCATTGCCACTGTCCATGGGTGGAGGCCGTCCACAGATGCTCCAGTGCTGGAGGCCCGGCTGCCACACATTCCTCTGCCCAGTGAAGCAGAAACAGGGCTTCTTGGCAGTGGATTAGACTACAGATATTGTTATAACCAGGCCTCAGCATGTGGCTTTCTGGTGCCCAAGTGCATCTTCTTCCCTCATTTTGATTTTTAGCACAAAGAAATCTCCTTTTTAGGTATGTTGACTCAGCAAGGTTTTGACTGGTCATCTTGGTTGATTACAAATGAAAGGGGAGGCTGCTTTCTTCCTATTCTGTGAAATTATATATTTTGTAATTTTCCAAAGAGTTTTATGGCTTATAGCAAGTGCCTATGTCAGCTTAAACAGCAGTAAAGATTGCATATGTACCAATTCAGAAAGAATTGAAAGGAATCCTTTCATGGAGCAAATTACTACTACCTTTATGAAAATCAGGCTTATCCAGTTTACAATAATATAATTTATTTCTTTTTTTTTCCAGTTACTATATTTGATCACCTACAGGGCAAAAGGGTGGGTTACAAAGTATGTTTTTGTTTTTTTGGTTTTGGGGGGGTTTTTTTTAGGGATAGAGAGAGTGATGAACCAGGGGACAGGTGATAAGGAAAGGCACTAGTTAAGGGCCTCTTTACACGTGAATGACTGTTTTAATCAATTATCAGTGACCTCTTCTGGGAGATTTTTTTATTTTTGGTTTGTTTTCTCTTGACAAGATGATTTCTGGCTGCCTAGTCTGAGGGCCAAGAATTTGCAGCAAAGTCAGAGAGACTGTTGGAATGGTCCCAACTTGAGCTGTTAGGACTTGTGCTGGTTTTGTGTGGGTATAAGAAACAGTGGTAAGTTGTGATGACTAAATTCGGTGCCTCATAGAGCTGGAAGCAGGTGATGCGGAGGACAGATTGTGTATCTGGGAGGCCCAAGAGTGATTCCACTTCTTAATCACACTACATCTGGATAAGACATCGCTGTTCATTTCATCTCAACATTTCTTGTGCTCAGTTTTCTCCCAAACTTCTCAAAAGAGAAGCAGTCAATGACTTTGGAGTTTGGCTTTCTGTCGCCTTCCTGCCTCCTTTCCATCCTTTTGGCACGTGGCCTCGTCTTCCTCCAAAGCCTCTTCCAAGGGCTGCCGTTCGCTTCCATCACTGAAGCCCCGGCCCAGCACAGGCCTTAGTGGTCCAAATCATATGAGGACAATTGCAAACTCCCCTGCAAGCCCCTTTCCATCTGACCCGGGGCTTGTCTTCTCCAGTGACTCTGCAGTGACACCTCCTCCAGCCCACATGGCCCCGTGGCCTTTACGGGTCACTGCCCATGACTCATCTATTCGTGTCTCTACTTTCTTTACACACATTTAGAAATCCATGTGCTCCAAGCACTTCCGGACGCGCCCTTCTCTGTCTACCCTCTGGGTGTGAAATCACTTCATGTTTCATCTACTTAATCACTCTGTGCTTCCACTTGGAGAAGGCACAGAGCCATGAAGAGAGGTCCTTCTCAGGTTAATGGGATTTTACAGGGACCTTTTATAATTCTAAGTAGGAATGGCATAACAACCATGGATTAGATGGCACTACATTAATTGTTTGTGAGTTTTCTTTTATGCTGAAGCACATTTTGACCACCTTATTTTAAAATCTTTCTCAAATAAAACAAGGTTATGTTTATGTAATGAGGTTAGTCAAGGACCTACCACTTTAGTGAGGTATATTTAATGTCAAGGGAAAATAATGTAAAAAAAAAAAAAAAAAAAAGGTAGAAGTCAGTTATGTGAGAAACAAATCATTTGATAGGTTATCATTTATTAAGATTTGTTATAGAAAGAGAGTGTTGCTTCATCCTTCTTCATGCCTGCTGTTTTGAATGACATGGGGCTGCTTTTGAGAACGTTCATCAGAGAGAAATGAACTAAGCACGTGTCTGGTTTGACAGGGTCCTTAGTACCAAATAGGAACCCCCTGACCTGACCTCCGCTTGTGGTTTTGACCTTGGGTAGAGCACATGTTTCCTGCAAGTTTTGCCCGTCACTGTCGCTCCTCATCTTTTCAATCATTGATGAAGGGATAAGAGAAAGCTGACTGCTGGCTTCTTTGGACAGATGGAGGCCTAAGTGATACAAAGTCAGGGACTTCTTTGTCCTCTGCCAAATTAATACTTACAAGCGTTGTGTTGGTCTCCGTCTGTGGCAGCCAGTGTGATTTGACAGCTGGAAACTTAAATGCATACTCCTTATGGAAGTGATATCAACTATATCGATGCCCGGCGGATGTATGGCCAAGATGACTGATGTTTATTTGCTTCTCTAATCCCAAGGGCTCCAGGCACTTGGCACATTTTGGATAGCTCTCCAGTGTGAGGTTCTGCAATGCTGCAGACTCCTGGGCAAGCGGCTTAATTCTGCTCAGGAGTGTTGCCCACCAGCTGGTGAATGCCAGTGGCCTCTAGTTCGCAGCTGGACCAGGAATATTTCTGGGGGCGTCACTCTGGCCCGAATTCCAGCCTCAAATGGTGGTTGTGCAGGCTGTGTACTCCCTACACCGCCCTAACTGAAGCAGGGCTTTCAAGCAGTTGAGGGTCTGGGCCGTGTGAGTAGCCAGCCTAAGTAACTGAAATGCAAAGCAACACGGTAAGGATCACGTTGTCTTCAATTAATTTTTCAATTTCAATAAATGTTTGTTTACTCAGGACCTGTTATATGTTAGGTATGTTCTAGGTGCTGGGAATCCAGCAGTAAATAAGATAGGCAAGATTGCCTCCCTCCGGTGCTTTGTGACCACCTAGAGGGGTGGGATAGGGAGGGTGGGAGGAAGAAGCAAGAGGGAAGAGATATGGGGACATATGTATATGTATAGCTGATTCACTTTGTTATACAGCAGAAACTAACACACCATTGTAAAACAATTATACTCCAATAGAGATGTTAAAAAAAAAAAGATTCCCTCCCTCATAGAGCTTATGGTTTTGTAGTGAAGACAAACAGTAAACAAATTAATGAATGAGACAGCTTCAAATAGTGATAACTGTGCTACGAAGAAAATGAAACAGTCTAATTTAGAGGTTGTGGGGACAGGGGGTATCATGCATTGTTATGGTGGGGAAGGGTTCTCTTAGAAAGAGACATTTGACCTCAGGTCTGAATGACAAGAAAGAGCCATTTTTGTAAAGACCATGGGGGTAGAGGGGTATTCCAGGGAAGCAAGAGCAAGTGCAAAGGCCCTGAGGCAGAAATGAGTTTAGCATGTTCAGAGAACAGACAGAAGACGTGGGAAGCTGCTTCAGCATGACTGAGGGGAAGAGTGGTAAGAGGTGACATTTGAAGGTACGAAGATGGTCCTTCAAGGCCTTGTATGTTATAAGGAGGATAGGTGGTATTCTCAGGGCAATGGAGAAACCACTGGAGTGTTTTAAGGAGGGGAGTGAGGTGGTCCGATAAATAGTGCCACCTTCCATCCAACTGGACATTTATGGTCCAATCTAAAAAGCCCTCCAAACTGTGGCACTGTGCCTGCTGTAAGAATGCTCTTGAGGGTGTTAGTCTTACATCACACTGTTTTCCCTATGAGGGATTGAGGAGAGATACTGTAGCGGCTAAAAGTCACTCTGTCTGAATTCCAGCCTCAAATGGAATTTGTGGGGACTCTGGAGCCAGCACTCGAGGCAGGGTTTAAACACCTGTGTGACCTTTGGTGAGTCACTCATTAATTTCTGTGTACCTCCATTTCCCCGTCTTTACAATGGCACTAGCAGTTTTAGCACTCACTTGGGTCATCGTAGAAAAGATTAAATGAATGGTGCCCCGGCATAGGGTAGGCACTATGTAAGCACACTATTATTACTGTTAGGAAAAATTGTCTGGCTTTAGTCCAGCTGGTTTGTCATTACCTTATAGACATTACAAATCATGTGTCTGGCTGGGTTTTCCTTTATTGGCTATATCTAGAAATTTTAAGGCCAACTTTTGTGGCCTCCCCATAGGAAGTGGATTGATTTTACCTGAATTAACATTCTCCTTTGTTCCATTTTATACAATGTTCCAGATGTTTTGTAGATATTTTACGTATTATGTGTATTTGATAAAAATGTGGTAGATCATACATAGTTTTACAAATTATTTTGTTCACATAACTGTAACTATATATCTGGAACAACTCCCCTTGTCAGGAATTACACTTCAGCCAGTCGTATGTAAATGAGAGCTCATAGCTAATGTCATTAATCTCAGTCAGTTGAACTAGAAATATCACTATATTTTTACTGGGTGTAACAGTAGTACTTGTTTCTTATTAAATTTTCAAATAGTACAGAAGTAGATAAAATAAAAATTGTACTTACTTTTAGCTTTATCTTATGTAGCCTGTGTGCCCGTATAATTTACAATTTGGGGGGAATAAATATGTAGTTCACATGCATACATAAAATATAATTCTGACCTCAATAGGAAAATGTTAGTTTATATCTTACTAGAAAGGGTCTTCTTTTTTATTTTAATAAATTTATTTTATTTATTTATTTATTTATTTTGGCTGCGTTGGGTCTTCATTGCTGCGCACAGGCTTTCTCTAGTTGCAGCAAGCGGGGGCTACTCCTTGTTGCAGTGTGCAGGCTTCTCATTGCGGTGGCTTCTCTTTGTTGCAGAGCACGGGCTCTAGGCACACGGGCTTCAGTAGCTGTGGCACGTGGGCTCAGTAGTTGTGGCTCGTGGGCTCTAGAGCGCAGGCTCAGTAGTTGTGGCGCACAGGCTTTGTTGCTCCACGGCATGTGGGATCTTCCCGGACCAGGGCTCGTACCCGTGTCCCCTGCATTGGCAGGTGGATTCTTAACCACTGTGACACCAGGGAAGTCCCGAAAGGGTCTTCAGAGAAACATGCTCTTAATGAAATCATTTTGGGTTTTCTTTCTCTTTCTCTCTCTGTTCTTTTTTTTTTTTTAAAATTGGGGTACAGTTGTTTTACAGTGCTGTGTTAGTTTCTACTGTGCAGTGAAGTGGAGTTCCCTGTGCTATACAGCAGGTTCTCATCAGTTATCTATTTTATACATATTAGTTAGTGTATATACGTCAACCCCAATCTCCCAATTCATCCCATCCCTCCTTCCCCCCTTGGTGTCCATACGTTTGTTCTCTACGTCTACGTCTCTATTTCTGCCTTGCAAACGGGTTCATCTGTACCATTTTTCTAGATTCCACATATATGCATTAATATACGATATTGGTTTTTCTCTTTCTGACTTACTTCACTCTGTATGACAGTCTCTAGGTCCATCCACGTCTCTACAAATGACCCAGTTTCATTCCGTTTTATGGCTGAGTAATAATCCATTGTATATATGTACCACATCTTTATCCATGCGTCTGTCAATGGGTCTTTCTCTTTCCGATGCCTACACACTTCTAATCCTTCAATCAGTAGCTGTACACAGGGTAGCAATAGCATGTAATAGGATGTGTGCTAGATGAGGAGTCAGGAGATCCAAATTTAACTCCATTCTGCCTCTAACCAGCTGTGTGCATGTAGGGAAACTTTGGTTCCTGAGACCCTAATTCAGCGCTCTTTTCCCTGCACCATGTGGAATTTTCCCCCTGTGCTTTCCAGTTACCCCTATTCACCATTATACTTTTCTACCTCCGCTGAAAAGACCTGGTCTTTGAGTTTTCAGAAAAAATTTTTTAAATATTTATTTATTTATTTTCCTTATTTTTTTTGGCTGCGTCAGGTCTTAGTTGTGGCACACGGGATCTTTGTTGAGGCATGCAGGATCTTTTCGTTACAGCACGCGGTCTGCTCGGGTTTCTCTGTAGTTGCAGCATGCGGGCGTCTCTCTAGTTGTGGCTTGTGGGTTTTCTTTCTCTAGTCGTGGCACATGGGCTCCAGAGTGTGTGGGCTCTGTAGTTTGTGGCACGCGGGCCCTCTCGTCGAGGCACGCAAGCTCAGTAGTTGTGGTGCGTGGGCTTAGTTGCCCTGTGGCATGTGGGATCTTAGTTCCCCGACCAGGGGTCCAGCCTGCGTCCCCTGCGTTGGAAGGCAGATTCTTTACCACTGGACCACCAAGGAAGCCCCAGAGTTTTCAGAAATTTGATACAAAAAAATGCAATATACTGTAGTTCGATTTAAGAACAATATACATTTCTTATTGCTATGAATACTATATGTTAACTTCTGAATTTCCTGTTTCTACCTGTATTCTTTAAGAATAAATAAATAAAACCAAAGAAGCTTGATATTTTCCTTGACCCATGGGGAAAGTGTTTATCAACAGGGCGCATGACCAAACACATTAATTCTGAGCAGACACAGCGCGTGGATGTTCTTTAACTAAAGTGCAGATTGGAGGTAGAGGCACGCAAGCCTCCTCTCCCTTAGTTTCGCTCCCTCCCCAGCTCACAAAGTGTCAGAACTTCCTGAGGATTCAGTGCTCAACCTCCCTGACATGCAGCTGCAACCATAAAAGGAGTTTACTTCCTGTCCAGCAGGTAGAAGGGAGTTGTAAGCTTTAGAACCATGCTTTTCTCAGCTCTTTCTGAATCCCTGGGCTCCATGCAGGTGGGTCAGGCTGTAATTTATACTTTTTTTTTTGTTTCAGAACACTTTTTTCATTGTAATGGATTGATCATAACCCCTAGTTTCCAGTTCAGTATCAAAGTGGACCTATGCACAGTCCCTGTTCTCTTGTATTTTATGTTATTTACTTATTTATATTATTTATTTATAATATTTTATTCCTTTTGCCCATTTATCCATGCTCAATCCCACTCTTTTTTTCTGTATATACATTTTTTTCTTTCAGATAGCTTAATGCCACCAATCAGGTTAAAGACAGTTCCTAAATTTCTTGCCACTCGCATAATAAATCCTGAAATCACTAAGAAAACTTTTGCTTAGAGTTGATCATATCCTTTTGCTTTTAACTGTCAGAGTCTTGTTGGTGTCAGAGTGCTGTTGGTGCCCTCATCATTGCCAGCTACCCTCACTTTACAAAGTTGGTTCAACCAGAGAGCTCTCTGAAGGACCCTTCATGAAGGCGGAGGGAGAATAGAACAGTTCACAGAGTTCTGTGAAAGTATTTGAGAGAGCTAGTCCCTTCTGGCCCTAGAACGTTGCTTACTGATGTTCTGACTTGGCTGCTGTAAGAATGACTGATCTGGAGACCACAAGTTAAAAAACCAGAGGGGCTAGTTACCTTTTCAAAGTGTTTTGCTCTTTTTTTTCTTCTATGTAACTCCACCTAGATTAAGAAATAGAACATTGCCAATATCTTAGAAGACACTCCGCCTCCAACCCCACTTCTTGTGCGCTGGATCTCTTTGAGTACGTTTCCTTCCCCCAACCTGGTAACCACTGTCCTGTTTTGTGGACTTCGCTTTTGTATGTCTCTAAATAATACAATTTAGTTTTATAAAATTTTATAAAATTTTTGACGATGGAATACCACTGTTCATATTACTTTGGGACTTGTTCCTTTCACTTATTATTAGGTTTCTGAGATTCACCTTTATAGGTGCATGTAGCTGTGGTTCTTTCATTTTAATCGCAACATGGTATTCCTTTGTTCGAATTACTAATATTGATAGACATTTGGGCTTTTCCAGTTTGGGGTTTTTATCAGAGATGCCTGCATAAACACTCTCATACATGTGCTCTCATACATTTGTATATGCATTTCTGTTGGTATACACTTAGGAGCGGTCATGTGGAAATCCTGTCTTTAACTTTATTAGATAATGCCAAGTGGTTTTCCACAATATTTGTACCAATTTACACTTCCGCCAATAGTGTACGAGAGTTCTCATTGCTCTGCATCCTTGCCAACGCTTGGTATCGCCAAACTTTTAACATTTTTTGTTAGTGTGATGCATGTATGGTGATATCTCATTGTGTGTGTGTGTGTGTCTGTGTTTAATTAATAGACTTTTATTTCTTAGAGCAGTTTTAGGTTTACAGAAAAATTGAAGAGAAAGTATAGAGTTTCCATATATTCTTTCTCTGCCCCTCCATGATTTCCCCTATTATTAACATCTTGCATTGGTGTGGAATATTTGATACAATTGATGAACCAGTACTGATACATTATTATTATGATTATGATTAACTAAAGTTCATAGCTTACGTTAGGGCTCACACCTACCTTGTGTGATAGGTATATCTGATTGCAAATAAAGTTGAGCATCTTTTCATGTACTCATTGGCCATTGGATTTCCATTTGTGTGGATTGCCTGTCCAGGTCCTTTTTCTATTGGATTGTCCTATTAATCATATTGATTAATAGGGGTGTCTTTTATATTCTTGATAGGAACCCTTTGTCGGTTATATATGTTGTAGATACATTCTTCCACTTTCTGTCTTGTCTTTTTACTCTTTTAATCATATCTTTTGATGAACACAAGTTATTAATTTTAATGCAGTCAAATATATCAGGGTTCTTCCCATCATGATTAAGGGCTTTTTGAGCTCTGTTTTAGAATTCTTTCCCTACGTCCAGCTCATGAAGACATTATATTCTTAAAGCTTAATCATTTTGTTTTTCATATTTTGTTGTATAATACACCTGAAATTGATTTTTGTAAATGGTGTGAGATTGGGAGCTATGGGGTTTTTCATTAATTTTGTTGGACACTCAAATGTGAAACATGTTTCTGTAGTGTTTCTTTCATCATGTATTTTTTCCTGTTTCCTCTGTTTTGGGGATACCTATTACTTGAATGTTTGATATTCTGAACCAATGCAGTAACTTTCTTATTCTTTCTCTCTAATATTCTATATTTTTGTGGTTTTGTCTCCTTTCTGGGGTATTTCTTAAACATTGTCTTCCAATCCTTCCATTAAATTTTAAATTTCCACTATCATGTTTTTAATTCCAAGAGTTCTTTTTTGGTTCCTGAATGTTTCTTTTTTATAGCCTCCATTTCTTGTTTCATTTGTGCACTGTCTTTTCTCTATCTTTTTGAAGATATCAACTAAAGTTTAAAAAAAATTTTTTTTCTTTCCTGACCTTGTCCTTCTCTTTCATGCCCTGAATTGTCATTGTCCTTGTTTCCTCTGAGTTCATTTCCCCCGCCGTTCCCCTCCTGATTCCCTCTATCCGAGCTTTTATATTAGAGGCTTTTAATTATCTGGTGGTCTGTGGTTGTCTATTCATTTAAGAGCGAGATGCTAAAACGCTGATTGGATGGAAGAATTGGTGAATTGGCAAGCTGCATTATGAATGAGGAGCTCTGGATCCAGCAGTTTTGTTGGATGTAGTTCCTGCATCTCCCAAGGGTTAGCACCTTTTGCTCTCAGTTTGGTCGGTTTCTCCAAAGATACATCTCAGTCGTTTGCCCTGAGGTCAGAAGCTTGGCTGCTAGTGTTCTGGGAGTCCAATGAGACCTGGGTGTGGGGACAGGGTATCTCACCTTTCAGTATGGTTTTCATTTAATCCCCTGTTTTCATATGGCGCCTCACCTTCCCCCTGCACCCCAACTGTATCTGCTGTTCCCAATAACATAGTGTGTAGCATTTCCACAGAGTAAACACCATTCTCCCCCCAGTGGAGATGGGGAGGCTAATTGTCTCAGGGTGTGGGGGGCGAATTTTTAAAAAAATTTTATTGACGTATGGTTGATTTACGTTGTGTTAATTTCTGCTATACTGCAAAGTGATTCAGTTACATATGTGTGTGTGTGTATACATATATATTCTTTTTCATATTCTTTTCCATTATGGTTTATCACAGGATATTGAATATAGTTCCCTGTGCTCTACAGTAGGACCTTGTTGTTTATCCATTCTATATATAAAATAGTTGGCATCTGCTCATCCCAAACTCCCAATCCACCCCCCACCTCCCCCTTGGCAACCACAAGTCTGTCCTCTATGTCTGTGGGTCTGTTTCTGTTTCGTAGATAAGTTCGTTTGTGTCATATTTTAGATTCCACATGTAAGTGATATCATATGGTGTTTGTCTTTCTCTTTCTGACCTACTTCACTTAGTATGATCATCTCTAGGTCCATCCATGTTGCTACAAATGGCATTATTTGATTCTGGGGCAGGCGCAGTGGGGAGGAGAACTTTTAAAGACTTTCCATCAATACTATTTTTAACCACATTCGCCGCCTCTAGAAGTCCTCTGTTCCTCCATCCCTGAGTCTTTCTGTGATTCTACAGTCAGCTTACTCCTTATTGTATTCCTTCCCTGTTGGCTTAGGTTTCAGCGTTCTCTGTTTGGCTAAGTCCTATACCATCTGTTCATTTACTTCCCAGCTTCCAATATTTGGTTCACATTTCTTACCTGCTATCATCATCTTTCCTGCTCTCTTTATCTTTGTGGCTTATTTCTTTTTTAATTTTTATTTATTTATTTATTTATGGCTGTTTTGGGTCTTCGTTTCTGTGCGAGGGCTTTTCTCTAGTTGTGGCAAGTGGGGGCCACTCTTCATCGCGCTGCGCGTGCCTCTCATTATCGCAGCCTCTCTTGTTGCGGAGCACAGGCTCCAGACGTGCAGGCTCAGTAATTGTGGCTCACGGGCCTAGTTGCTCCACGGCATGTGGGATCTTCCCAGACCAGGGCTCGAACCCGTGTCCCCTGCATTGGCAGGCAGATTCTCAACCACTGCGCCACCAGGGAAGCCCCTTATTTCTTTTTTATTCCTTTACCATCAGTGGCATTTTAGGAGACAGCAGAGATAAACGTGTGTGTTCAATCTATAATAAATCGGAGTCTGAATGTACCACAATTTATCCAGCTGATTCCCTGCAAATAGGAACTTATTTCAATGTGTTTGCAGTTATAAATAATGCTAATGCACCCTTATCCAAACATATCTGAGCATATATGACAGATTCCTAAATAAATGTAGAAGTATTGGGTCAGAAGTTAAGTTCATTTAAACTTTTGATAGATGTTGCAAAATATCACTCCAGAAAATTGAACCAATTAATACTCCTATCAACAGTGTGAGATAGAACATATGTCTTTGTTAATGAACTAGCTATATATCCTCTTTGATCCTTGGCTGATTGATTTCTTTGTTGGATTTAAAACATTTGCTTTATTTAATAATCCTGGCAGACTTTCATATAAGATAACTGAAAAACTTGATCCTAAATATCGCTGTATCACAGTTCTTCAAGAAAAGAAAAAATAGTGTGTGGGTGATTGAATTAGTCTACCAACAGGAATGGAGCCAGGATGGTTACTTGGATTTTCTTTATTTCTACTGTGTTCCTGTGGCTCACAATACTTCAATTTCCTAGGCTTCCAGAACTTTTAGCATTAGAGGAACTGAAGATTGATTTGGTACTAGTCTGCTTTGACAAAATTACTTTAGTGAGAACCCTTCATTTATCTGCTGTGTGTTATAAACTCATTCTCCCGACCCTCCTGCTTCTGATTACTGCTGGCTCATCTGATTATTTGAGCGTCTGGGCAAAAAGAGATAAAAATGTGTTTGTTTAGGCCTATAAAACACTGGTAGGATAACTTTGAGGGATGGGGAGCCAAGCTGAGGAGCTGAAAAGAGCTACGGATGGAGGATTTGACAGCTTTGAGTTTGCATCCTGGTTTAGCCACATATTACTGCATGATCTGGGACAATAACATAAGCTCTGAGCCATATGTATAAGACCAGAATAACAATGCTTCAAAAAATTAGTCAGCAGCTTGGGTGCAAGTGACAGAAATCAAATTCAGCTTGACTAAAAGCAAAAAGCTAATTCATTTATTCACTGAACAGAGAGTTCCAAGGGTAGGATTTAGTTATAGCTGATTCAGATGTTGATACAATTTCAGAACTATGTATTTCTCTCACTCCTTCTCTTTCCTGGGTTGACTTCATTTTAGGTGGGGTCTCTCCCAGTGGAGACAAAAATGGCCACCAGCAGCTCTATGTATCCATTCTATGACTTGGAATCCCATGCAAAGAAGGCACTTCTTCTCAGTTGTTCCAGCAAATGCTGCAAGGCTGACTCTTACTGGTCTAGTTTGGTTCATAAGTCTCTGAATGAATCACTGTGCCTCTAACTGGCCAGGCCTTTCCAGGAGCACGTAGGTTTCCAAAGCACATGATCTGAGAATGGGTAAGATGCCCAATGGAAAACTGACATGCTGCTGCCTCAACGATATGGCCTGGATGCTGGGCAGAAAAAAAAAAAAAAAAAAAGCAAGAGATGACCATTACTTTCTCTGTTTTGCTCCCTAGATCATCTGTGGCTTAAATACGGTAATATTTGTGGATAGAAAGTCCATTGCACTATACAACAAATGTAAGTTATTCTTTTTCTTTTATTTTATGGATACTCAACCATTACTAAGTAGTGCAGACTTACTAAAATAAATTATTTATAGATAATTTTTGCAAATTCTTTTAGGCATGCCTGGGTTGTTCCCATTCTTGTGCCTAAACTGCTCTTGTCTCAGGCCATGGAAGATAAAGGATAACTTCAAGGGTAGATCAATAATAACCTTTAGTGGATAATCTATATACATTTATCATCATCTTTATAGAGTCTTATTTAAAGTGCCTTGGTCAATGAAGTAATAATCATGATGGATGATTCTATCTTAGTATATGATGGTTATGGTCAATTAAGATATGTGTAGCTTTAAAACATTAAAATTGACCTTTTGTTTGTTTGTAAGTGTGACACCATGAACAGATGAAGCCAGTAGGAGGACATGGATATCATGTTAGCTCCAAACTGTGATGGCATCTTCCAAATATTTCCTCTTTCTCTGGGTAACCTATTTTGATATTATCCATGAATTGGTCTAAACTTCTCTTGACTCCATTCATACTTCAATTGGTATTGCCTCTGGAGATGAGTTCCATAAAATGTTTATAGGTCACAGTGATATACTTCCTCTTGTGTGTATGATGTTGAACAGGCATCCCCTGTGGGATGTAATAAAACTGCAACTTTTTTTTTTTCCATCTCTCATTTCCTCTTTAAGACTTGTTCAGTGGAGAATAGCCCACCGCTATCTCTGGGTGAAAACGTGTTCAGGTCCTATGGCTTTCTAGTCATTCTTGGTCACTTCAAGTCACACAGTCTCAATTCAGAAATTAGAATATCTAACCCATGCACATAATAAAAATGTAGAATGTAACCTAATGTCAAGTCTTACCTTCTCCCCAGGTAGCACCGCTATGAAGTTGGCTGTTTCTAGAGGGAGAGGCAGGCATCATCCTTCCTTCTTTTCCAGCCTCAAGTTTCCTTTCTCCCAACTTGTTGTAAAAAAAATTTTTAACTCCTCTAGGGCTTGGCTCAGTAGGAGAGGAGATTAGGAAACTAGGGTACAATCTTACTTGGAATGTACACTCTTTATCTAGGGGATGATTTCATCTTTATTCTATTCTATTCTATTCTATTCTATTCTATTCTATTCTATTCTGTTCTGTTCTATTCTATTCTATTACTTTATTTTTTCATTCATACTTTCTAGGCCCAGCCCCTGTGAGGCATATAACACTTCTCCTCTGGCTGGTTCCGTCCCCCTCAGCTCTTGGTCCTCTGGTGGTTATGGACCCTTGCCGTTCCTTAGAGAACCATTTCCCCTGCCCGGAGGCCCTCTTGGGTGGGACTATAATGGCTCCAGGCAACTTTTTCCATGGCAAAGTCTGTAACTGGCCTGTGGGAAATTTTCCTGCATCCCTGGAGTCTCCATGGGGGAGGGGGCGTGCAGTTACTATTCCCGGGAGGGTGCAATTCTCCTTTGTGCCAGGGTCAACGCCATTTGCCAGCCTTTCTTCTGATCCCCTGGGCCTGGAGTCCCCTCCACTGAGTTTTCAAACAGAGTCCCAACTAGGCCCTGATTTCCTCCTTTTTCTAAGCTTGAGGTGGGGTGGGGGCATCCCCCATCTCTAAAGAAATTGTCTTAAAATAATCCTCTTTTTAACTCCATTCTCCCAGCCCTTTTCTATTTTCAAAGCTAGGCGAGGAGCCCAAGAGCTGTGAAATGAGATTTTTTGGTGTAAATTCTGAAGATGGTCATCTGGCCTATCACAATAGAATTTCATATTCATTTTATCTCATTATTTCAGTTGAAAGTTGAACTGAACATTCTTGAGTTATAGTAAAAATATATATATATTTGATCTTTGTCTATGGCTACTGGCAAGGCACCCTGAAAACCCTTGGGATTTCCTCAGTGACTGGAGTGTCTTTTGTTATTCATAAGCAGCACCTTTGGAGCACACCTGAGTTTATGCTAATGAAGTACTGGGGGGCGGGGCTTGATAGCCTCAGGGCAGGGCTGGTCTCCAGAAGGACTAAGTGATTAGAGGGGTGGAGCTTTCAGCCCTACTCCCTGATCTCCTGGGAGAGGAAAGAAGTGGGGCTGGAGATTTAGCTCTATAAAGGGGCTGCCACAACTAAGACCCGGTGCAACCAGATAAATAAATATTAATAAAAATAAAAACATAAAAGACAAACATTTAAAAAAAAAACGGTCTTGAACAAGAGCTTCAGAAACCTTCTAGGTTGGTGAACTTGACATCCACTTGCTGGGAGGGTGGCACACACTAACTCCACTGGCAGAAGCTCCCAACTCAGGACCCTTCCGGACCTCACCCCACGTACCTTTCTATCTGGCTGTTCCTTTGTATCTTTTATAATAAACCAGTAAATGTAACTAAAATGTTTTCTGGAGTTCTGTGAGCCATTCTAGCAAATTTTATAACCTGAGGAGGGGCTGGTGGAAACCCCAGTTTCTAATTGGTCAGCCAGAGGTACAGGTGCCCTAGGACCTGAGACTGGCGGGGGCAGTCTTGTGGGCTGAGCCCTGTAACTTGTGGGATTCGATGCCAACTCCAGGATGATAGTGTCAGAAATGAACTGAATTGTTGGACATGCAGGTGGTAGAGGATTGTTGGAATATTTGAGAATCAGAGAATACTGTTTTACATGTAAGTCAACCCCATCTTTTCCAGACTTCAGGTGTTGCCAGCAAGTTCTGAGATTTGTTGCTAGTCTAGGTTCACCAGATTTACTCATCAGGATTTTGTAATCTTCAAGCCCATCGCCCTTTGATCTACTTCTCTGCCTATTGAAGAAACACCCTACTTTTTAATTCCTTTTCATATGAAGACACTTCATATCTTGAGACACATTAGTCATCTATCTCTGACTCTTCTGAGATTGTTATATATGTATTTTTTATTTGCAAGTGAACAGAATTATATGTAGCATTATGGATACTGATGTTTGGTACAAGGGGAATTATATTTTTCAGTTTATTCCACTTTCTCTTTGATGACGACCAGCAATTATATTGAGTTTTATGATTATAGAAGGACATTGGACTGATATCTTTAGGGATGAGTCAACAATAACTTTTACACCTTTTTTTTCATCATATCTGAAATAACAGACCTTATTATATATTCACAGGTGTAAATACATGTAGTAGAATATTGTTTCAAAAGTATAGTGTGAAATAGATATCCAAATGATATTATCCTCTTAAAAGTATCCTTAGGAATTTTTAAGGTCAAGCTATCATTCTTTATGATATTTTAGAGTCTCATTTTCTGAAACTACTTTAAACTTTTAGCTTATTCTTTTGAATATCCTCAATAATGGCTGATCTCCAGGAAGGTGAATATAATTTTTGGAAACATCAAAGGTCATTGGGAACCAAGTCTGGTGTGCATTATTGATTATCAAATTAAGCAGTACTGTTAGGGTCAAACTACTACATCTACAAAATGGTGAGCATGGATTCCTTATTTAAATAACCTGGCTTTGAAAGCAATACCAGGAGTAATTTCAAAGGCTTTTTCACTATATAATGCCATTATAATATACCCACATTTTCTAGAGATTATTATTTAAAAGTAAAGAGTTCAATCACCCTTTCTTTCTTCTCAAAAGACACCTTTCAAGAGGCCATACGATAGCTTGTGCTAACAGGGATGTAAGCCACTCCCTAGTCACTTTCCTGACACGTCAGTTCCCATTTTGACTCTTGTTGTATCAAAGCGTCTACTTATCCTAATATTGTGCAGAGTAAGCTCAACCAGCTCTTGATATCTCTGGGTATAGTTTGTATCTTAGTTCACTGTGAGCTTTCTGCATCCTGGTCATCATTCCTCCCAACTTCTTTTACAGAGGGAGGTGGTCCTTTGAAAATCCCCCAAACTGCTGAGGGAAAAAGCATCTTCAGATGTCTAAAGCATCCTTTGGTGGGGAACTGTCCCTGTTGTTGGTTTGTTGCTACTGCTGCTATCCCAGGCACAGGCATTGCAATGACCCAACTAATGAAAGCCAGCTTATTTTCAAAGCCTAACTGAACCCATCCCATAGCCTGCCAATTTGGGGGTGAAGGTTTGGTTCCCAAGCCCTTATAAGCACTTTTATAGACATAGCATTAATTCAGAAAGGAAAGTGAAATTCTGCTGTGCAAAATTGTGGTACCATGGTGCCGAGCTGCACCGATGCTGAAGAACAGGTACCCAGATCCCTTTCTGAATGACTGTAATTAACGTATGTAACTCCCTGAGCACAAGGCCTGGCCCACAGGTAAATGCTGGAAAAGTGACTGCTGTTGTGATGATGATATTCATCTATGGAATTAAAATGTTGAGTAGTCATTTTGCCACACCATCCTGGGCATTGCCTTTAAACACCCAATTGGTTAGTCAGATGTTATTTCCCATTAGAGGAGCCTTGTTGCCTTTCCCCAGGATGGCTGTGCTCGCTCAGAGGAATCTGACCCTTTGTACAGATCCCACAGAGCCCAGGCCTCCTTCCCAGCCAGCTGTGAAAAGGTTCCTGGTGGCCATCCACCAGTGTCTGAAGCACTTCCCGTTGGCAGTGAAAGGGTATGCGTTTCATCCCATAGATCCAAATTTCATCTCTGAGTGTCTCTTGACCTGCAGGGGTCGATTCAGTACCAGGAAGCCACACACACCTCTTCTGGAACATTGTGTATCCACTGTTTTCAGATCTAAGACCTTTGACCTGCTGACTACAAAAGCAGCTTTTCCTCAGGGAATCACATTATCCATGTTAGAAAGCAAGGGAGAAAAAAGAGAAACAAGGCATTGAGGAGGCCTCAGTTTTAATAACATTCATTTCCTTTTCTCTTTTTGTTTCTAGACTTATTTCTCTTACATGTCACCGTTGCATAATTGACATGTGTGTTCGACTCTCTTGTTTATTTTTTCTTCCCCAGAAAGATTTAGTGGTGCTTTTTATGAATCCTAAATCTCCTTCCTTGACTGAGGTGAAGGGGAAGGCCATTTCTCAGTCTTTGTGGACTTCAAAAAAAAATTTTTTTTTGAAATAAGTAAGCCATATGAGGCTTTTACATACAACCTCAGACCCTTCTCAGTGCCAAGCAGTGAGATCGCTGCCCACCCACCCTGCATCTTCCCTGGAGTACAGAATGGGGAACCAAGGAGCTTATTGATTAAAAACTCTTTTGGCTGATTGCCATGAATGCTAGAGATTTCTGTCTCTGCTTTAGTTTATTTCACATATTGGGAAAATGCTGTTTGTTGCTTTTTTTTTTTTTTCTTTTTCTTTACTGAGAAGGCAATGTTTTTACCAAGGAGAGATGGCTTGCTAAGGGAGTATACATTCCCAAACGTCCTTTTCTTCTTTTATCCATTCAAAGGATGAATTAGGCCTAGAACAGTCACCGATATGCAGGCGTGTATTACAGTTGTATAGTCTGATGCCTCTTTCAAAGCTGTTTCCACTGAGATTAATTTCTTTCATTTCCCCCGCACACACCTGCTGATCTAGTCAGACCACTCTCCTTTCTGCACGGAAACACACCATGCTTATGGCTGCTTCTGTGCCCTGACTCATGTTTTTTCCTCTCACCTGCATTGTTCTTCATTTTTCCCTCTGTGTTTCTCCACCTGCCTTCTCAATCTCTGTGCCTTTACATACACTGTTCCTTCTGCCTGAAACACTGTTCCCACTGTCCTGAGTTGCTCTCCCCCAAACCTGTCTCTGGTATCTTTGGTTGCAGGTAACATCAACTCATTACACTGTTGTAAGGTAGAGGGGAACTTTTATGGAATGTTACACGGACAGGAAGAACACGGGCCATAAAGCAGTTCAGAGGAACTTGGGGCAGGAAGAGCCGTTAGGTTTTCTGAGCAGCTGCAGTCAGGGCCTGGGGAGCCACTGGACCTAAAGCAATTAACTCCTCTACCTCACCCTCTCCGTGTGCCACATGGTTGCTTGCTCTGAGTCTGTACCAGGGTTTTGCAGCCTTGTCATGATCGACGCTTTGGGCCAGATAGTACTCTTTTTTTTTTTTTTTTTTGTAGAGCTGTCCTTTGCACTGTAGGGTGAAGCAGCATCCTTGACCTTTGTCCACCAGATGCTTAAAAAAGCACTCTGGCTGCGACAGCAAAATATGTGTCTAGACATTGCCGAATGTCCCCTGGGGGACCAAACTGTCCCTGGTTGAGAACCAGTGGTCTGCGCGGAACTGCTACCTTCCTCTGCTGGTCCTCAGATCCTGTGGGTATGTACGTGGCAGAGAATGGCTCCCCAGCTTGCCTCCTAGCACCTCCCAGCTCCAGCCTGACTCAAGTCACTTCATTTTCCCATTCCCAGTTCCGAAGACGTAGAATCTCAGAGTTTGGTTCAGCCTGTGGTTGGCTCCTTGGGATCAGGTGTGGACTCCTGTTCGGTGAGCTGGGCCAGGGAGGTGCAGATCTTACAGAACTGACATGGCTGCAGGCCCCCTCCCCCAGGGTCTGCTCTTGGATCATTCTGAATGATGGAGCTGAATTCCCTTGAAGCTGAGCTGGATAAAATTTCTAAAAATATTTTATTAAAACATTGACTTTTAAAAAATTTTATTTCATATTGGAGTATAGTTGATTTACAATGTCGTGTTAGTTTCAGGCATACAGCACAGTGATTCAGTTATACATATACATATATCTATCTTTTTTCAGATTCTTTTCCCATTTAATATTGGGTATACTTCCCTGTGCTATGAAGTAGGTCCTTGCTGATTATCTATTTTATATATAGTAGTGTGTATCTGTTAATCCCAAACTCCTAATTTATCCCTCCCTCCCACCTTCCCCCTTTGGTAACCCTAAGTTTGTTTTCTAAGTCTGTGGGTCTGTTTCTGTTTTATACGTAAGTTTATTTATATCACTTTTTTAGATTCCACATATGTGATATCATATGATATTTGTCTTTCTCTGTCTGACTTACTTCACTTGGTATGATAATCTCTAGGTCCATCCATGTTGCTGCAAATGGCATTATTTCATTCTTTTTTATGGCTGAGTGATACTTCTTAAACATGGAACATTGAACATGACTGAACAGAAATGAAACGTATGTAATTTGTAGAGAGGGTATAGTGCAGTGGTTAAGACCACAGTCTTTGGAGCCAGATTGTCTGGGTTCACTTTCAGCTGTGCCACATGCTGGCTGTGGCTTGGACAGACTGCTTGATCTCTCTCTGCCCCAGTTTCTTCATCTAGAGAATGGCAGTAATAATAATAACACGAACAACAGCAATAATAATTAATACTAGTATATCACTTACCACATGTGCCAGGCACTGTTCTAAGTATGTTAGTTAACTAAATTCTCACAGCTGTGAGTTGAAACCTTTTCAGAAATCCTTAGGACCAAGTGTTTTGTTGTGGTATGTAGAACATATATATGTAACCCCCCAACACGGCCCTGGGGAACACCCTGTGATCAACCAACCACAAATGATTCTGCACTAAAACATAAGAATAGCCCACTCGGAAAGATAGATAAAAACTATGAGTGTTTGGGTCTAGCCACAAAATGAGTACGCTGCCAACCTATGGAAAAATTTTGGAAAAAATTTTCAGAACTTTTTGGAATTGTACACTTGTATATTCATCCCCATTTTATAGAAGAGGAAACAGGTTCAGAGAGAGTTAGTAACCTGACCAAGGTTACAGAGCTAAAAGTGCAGAAGCTGAGATGTGGACTCAGGCAGTCTGATGACAAAGGACTTTCTCTCGAGCCTGGTGTTATAATACTTCATATATCAGAGGGTTGTTGTGTTAAATGAGTTAATATGTGTAAAGAAACACTGAGAGCAGGTGTGGCACATAGTGAATGTTATTTAAGCATTAATTATTATTGTAATTTTTCTTCATTCTAAGGGGTCACTGAGATTTATTGTCATAGTGGTCGACAGTGCAGTGATGCATTCAGGGTCCATTAAAAGCAGTGCTTCCCAACCTCTCTCATGGAGCCAGACCTCAAAAATCATGATCTTTCTCAGCCAAATTGGGGTAAACTACGAGACTGTTCCTGGCCTGGGCTCTGGCCAACTCAAGGTTCTGCCCAGCTGAGGGATCCTGTTATGGGCTGAATGCTTGTGTCCCCCCTCAAATTCATATATGGAAGCCCTGACCACCAGTGTGGCTGTTACCCATTTGAAGATGGGGCTTCTAAGGAAGTGATTAAGGTTAAATGAAGTCATAAAGGTGGGGCCCTTTCTGATAGGATTAGTGTCCTTATGAGAAGAGATACCAGAGAGCTCCCCCCACCTCTCTCTATTTCTGGCCAAACACACCCCCCAGCCCCAATACACACACGTGGCAAGGAAAGGCCGTGTGAGGACACAGCAAGAAGGTAGCCATTTACAAGCCAGGAAGAAAGCTCTTACCAGAAACCAAATTTGTCAGAACCTTGATCATGGGCTTCTAGCCACCAGAACTATGAGAAATAAATGTCTGTTGTTTAAGCCACCCAGTCAGTGGTATTTTGTTATGCAGCCCAAGCTGACTAATACAGACCCATATCACACCTGTAGCACAGTTCAGCAGTTGGGAAGCTCTGAATTAAGACATGTTGATGTATTTCCTTGTATACAAAATGACTCCAAGCCATTGAATTTTCTGGGTCTTTTCTTTTTCTCTTTTCTTATTTTTCTTGGTCAATTCTATTGCCATTAGACTCTTAACAATGATCTCCTCACACTTGGTTACAGATTTGTCTGTGATACCTTTTTGCACTGCACTGTGATTATAGCTTATCATTGGTGGGCTTGAAACCCATAAAAACAACCTTGTTAGCATAGAATACACAGTAAAAATACACTGGCCTTTGGAATGTAGACTTCAGCCATTCATCAGCCTTTTTTGCGTGTTCTTAATCGATTGCATTCTTGAGAAACAAGAAATCAAATAAATTAAATTTGTATTATTTGACATTCTCTTTTAAGTGAGGAGTATGGATTTAAGACTTGAACGGTTAATTACAGATGAAACTGTACTTTTCAATCTTATAGGCAATTAATCATTTTGTAGAAATCAAAATGTTTATTTTCTATTCTCATTCTAAGATCCTAAAATTATTTCAATATAAATCAAGCATTTATTTATTTTTACCCTGAAAATATTAAGGAACTCATTCTTCTACTAGCCCCCAGCCAAGACAGTTTTGTCATTGTCAGCATTCTCTCAAGAAGTTTATCAAAGAAAAGGGAATGATATCCTTACGTGGGCCTAAAATGCCACGAGAAAGAACATCACATTCTCATTCTGTCTAGTACAGTTGCCCTAAAGTGGACTTTTTCATTCCCTATTAGTTACTCATCAAATATTTCATCACTTTTTAAGAGAAAAACAATTTTGAAAATTATAGTGAAAGAGCATGCTGGAATAAATTTCTTTATTTTACACACACACAACACACACATTCACTTTTTTGGGAAAATAACCCAGAACTAAACTCTGCTAATTGGATTGTTTCCTTAGACAGCCTTAAAAAATGATTGTAAATTTTCTCTTTCCACAGATAGATTCTTGTTTTCAGCCTGTTAGGAAGAAAAGAAGTGAGGGGTGACCTTTAATGCAAGTATAAGAGAGTGGTCCCAAAGTAAAGCCCGCCTAAGTATTCCAAGAGGATAAAATCTTGACAAGTTTAAAAGAAGAGGGCAAACCCAACCATGGTACAGATATAAAATGTCAAATGTCAACTCTGTCAAATATGCAAAAAAGCATATATGAATCGATGTTGAATGGGAAAGAAAGCAGTAAGAATACACTTAGATACAACTATGTAAAAGTGGTTTTATTACTTTTTATAAGAAGGGTATAAGATTATTCCAAGAAGTTCGGAAAATACAGGAGACCATTCATAATCTTACTTTCCTCACACAACTATTTTCTTTCTCTCTGCATTCCCTTCTCATTTTGTCCTTGTGCACATGTATTTTCTGTAGTTGTACTCATAGCTTGTACATTTTGTGTTCTGACTATGAGTCAGCCCAACACAGGCATTTTTTGGGTGCTGCTACAGTCCTCATAACCATCATTCGTAAAGGCTTTATAATGATCCATGGTTGGAACATGCACTACTTAGGAAAAGTCACTAAAAAGGGAAGAGAACATGGACACAAATATTCGATATACAGATATTTGCCTGCAAAGAATTTCAGTGTGCAATTCAAAAGAAAGAACCAACTAAATACTGCAAAGAAGTAAAAATTAGTTTAAATGTTCAAAGAGCATAGTATTTCTTGGATTTATTGTTTTCCCCATCATTTTCTCTTTGCCACTCTCCCTCATTCAATTATTTAGCTCTTTTGCCTTGTCCCAATATCATAAGGGAAAATTGACATAGAAAAAGTCTCTGGGTCTCTCCCTTTTTTCCTTTGGATACTCTAAGACAAGAAATATGGGTGCTTTCAGCTATGATAAAAATACTTATTTACTAATAATTTGCTAACCATGTCACTATTTGAACTAGTAACTGGTATATGTTTAAATTAGATAAGTATTTTTTGAGTGCCTACTGTATGCTACTATATAGGTTGTATAATTGCTTTTTTTTTTGCTTCACTTTTTAATTTGGAAAATTATTGAAAGATACAAAAGAAGATGAAAAATGTATCAGCTGGTATAATAGGGAAGGGAATTAGTGTATGTTATTATGTGAATATTTTAATAGGTGTTAGGAGCTTTTACACATATTTGCCCTTTAATCCTCATTAAAGCCCTAATAAAGAGGAACGATTAACTTCAATATACAGAGCAGGAGACAGACTCAGGAAACTAAGTCCCATGTCAGGTTCATACAGCTATTAGTTGTCAGCACTGGGTTTCAAAGCCAGGCATGGCTGACCCCAGGCCAGGTACACTGGTTTATGTGCTTCAAAATGCAATGCAGCATCCATATTTGTAGCAATCTTAAAGGCCTCAAAGAGCAGTAGTATAACTGAAGGTAGGGGAAACCTCTGGAACTCTTTAGAGAGGAGTATCCTGTCAGAGGAATGTGGGTTTCTTTTTTCTTCTTAAAACTTTTTTTTTCTGAGCTGTGTTATGTTACTATTTACAGCTGCATCGTGGCCTAAGGGCCTCTTGTAAGCCTCATCAGAGAAATGTGCTTTCAGAACAGCTTTCACACCCAGCCTCAGAACACATGTGAATGCCTCCATGTGAAGTCTTTGGAGAGGAAATGGTGATAGATTTTTCTTCTGCCCTTTAGAAGGTTCTGCTTTATAACTTTTATTTTACAAATTAAAGTTATATAACAGCTTTATAGCTGTTATTCTCCACACTATCTTGATATAAAGTATTATGATAATCATAGGATATTGAAATTTTAAATTCCTGTCCCTTTCCTAAGACTCATGGAAGCAGTCTATAACAACAATAGCCACGACAGTGAGAAGAGCTAACATTTATTTGAATGCGTACTACGGGCAGATCCTATGCTTTGTGATATAATATGGATTACCTCATTTCATTTTCTTAAGAACTCCATGAGGTAGGAATTGGGATCAAAAGGATCAATAAAAACCACCTGTCTTCTCACAAGTTCAAAACCAATTTAGAGGTAGAAACAGGAATCAAAGATTAAAATGCTGCCTTATGTGCTAATAATGCTGATAAGAGGGGGATGAGGCTTAGGACTACCAGCCAGGAAGGACTGCAGTACTCTGGGTACATCAAAGATGGACTTACCCAGTCACCACCCTTGGAAGGCCTCAAACAACCACAGGCCTCCTTTGAAGGGTGCGTACCCCTGTTTCATGTACAGGGTGGAAGAGCTGAGAAGGTTGAGTGCCCTCTACTCACAGGCAGATCCCAAGTGGAAAAAAAAAAAAAGAAAAACAAAAAGCTGAGCACATGCATCTGTTTCTCCCAAACCCATGAATTAGATAACCAACTTCTCCTCCTGCAGAGAAAAGTAGGTGAGTAGGTAAACACCAGGGGTGCGAGCTCCACTGGAGTTTCTGCCCCATGGAATCAATGGAAAGGAGGGCTTTGTCCCTAGTTGTAGGTACTGTGCATGGCTCTACCCTACAGATGAGGAAACTGAGTCCCTGAGACACTATATACGAGTCATAATTAGTAAGCGCAGGAAAATCTAAACAGACTCACTCTCTAAGTGGTGGAGTCAGGATTAGCGAGGCCAGCCGGGACAGGCTCTGACTTCGTTCAGGTACAAGGTCATGGGAAACTAAAAAGGGAGGGCAGGTGTGAGAGGGATACCAGCGGAAGTGGTACGAGTTGGACTCACTTATTCTGAGGGTTGGGGAGGAGAGTCAAAAGACTCAGAGTGTTCTAGCATACCTAGTTGGAAAATGGTGAAAGCATGAAAATAAAATGTGTCTCCAGGAGAGACCAGCCAGTGCTTTGAAGGCATGTGACTTTGAGGTAACTTATAGGCTGTTGGAAATCGGAGTTTTCAACTCAGGAGGAAGATCGGCAGCAGAGATGCAGATTTTTGAGTTGTCCTTTTAAAGGTGATCGCTGGCTGAAACTAAGGGAGCGTTTTAGTATGAGCAGCAAAAGAGGAGGTTGGTTCCACAATTGAGTTTTGTGTTTGAAATACACGAAAAGATTTGAATCGGTAACCTTGAGGGGCTTGATCTAATTTAAAGGCAAAGCCCAGCAATGATTGGCTCAGGAGTTGATCTCGTTTTTCACCATAGCCCTAGTGCACTACAGGGCAAGCTTACAGGTTACCCTGGTGTGCAGGACAGTTTCCATTTGCACCTCCAAGTTCACTGTTCATCCCATTTCCACCCACTTCTCTGCCCTGGAAGGCTGACACTTATAGGCTACATCAACTGGGTTCCTGTTCGGTTCAGCCACTGATGGGACTTGGAAGGCAGGAAGAGGGTGAGGTTGGTGTATTTTTTTCCTTGGTTCTTTTACTGTCAGATCCTTATGGACTGGCTGCTTTCCTTTACCCAGTGACTCTGCAGAAGGTTCCAGTAACTACTCCCTCCCTTTGTCTCTCAGGCCTAGAAGTGCTAGTGTTACTGGCCCCAGAGGACTCTACTGACCTTTGTTAGATTTTATGAACACTTGTTCACACCTTTATAAATAATATCTTTGTTGAAGTCTCCCCAGTTTCCCAGTTCCTACTGGGACCTTGAATAAATAATATGCCTCGTAAACCAGAAGGAATTGATGTTCTTCAAGGCACTAGGCTTACCCTTAATAAACAGAGAGGGGCTTCTAATCTGGGGGTCTCAGACCTGGGAGGAGACGACAGACTTAGTACAAGGTGTGCAAATCCACACGTACATGACGGCATCCTGTCAGTGGACAGAAAAATATCTTACACAGTTACCACAATTTCTCAAATGTTTGTAAATGTCTGAGTGATTCATCAAATAAAACAAAATGTATTTGAAAATGCCATGAAATTCATTTTAACTGTTGCCTTTACATATTTTATTGATCAACAGATAACTTATTCTAAAAACATAACTATGGCCTTGCTTGGCTAAGGAAATACTTTACGATGTATAGAGGGACCTCACACGCAAAAGGGTTGGGAACTACTTCCAAGGCCTTTGTTCATCAGACTTTTCTGTGGGTCCAAATCTAGAAGGAAGTGGGATGAACTGGTTCATTCCTAACTGTTTCAATAAAGACAGAGACAAAGACAACCACCTACCTGTTGAAGGAACTTTTGTAGAAAGCGCTCCTAACTCTTTCATTTCCGGGAAGAAGTTCAGGTCCTGGGTCTTGCACTAAGGAGCTCCCGCATTCTCAGCTTGGCAACACCTTGTCCTTCGTGTGACCTGCCGTGGTTCCAGCGGCGAGCAGAGTCTACAGAGTGCAAAAATAAACATCTCTAAGGGCCTGTGGAATTTGATGGCCTGTGCAGTATGGGGCAGACATGGGCCGAGGGCCAGGCCCTGTAGGTGAGCCTCTCAGCAGCCCACGTTCGTTTTTAGCCACTCGGCCAAAGCCAGAAGAGACAGCCAGCCTGGCAGTGAAGTTCTGTTTCCAGGTTTGGCCCTGTCTGGTGTCAGGACCTGGCCCTGCCCCCGTGTTCTCAGTGTATCTCATTGAGATATATTCACTTAGGCCTCTGTTACCCAGATAATGGGAAGGCTAGTAAATCTGGTTTGACAGTGGCTAAAAAGAACAAAGAAAGAATGGGTAATTTCTTGCCCCCATTCCTCAAGCTCCCTGGGCCTCCTCCCCACGTGACTTGAGAAAACATCCAGAACTCAAGAATTGGGGGTGTTCGTTTACTAAATATTTACTGAGTGCTGTTTTCTTCCAGGAACCATCCTAGGCACTGAAGCATTAAGGGTCCCTGCTCTCAGGGAGCTCACACTCTGAGTACAGACCTGAGTTCTTCTGCTTGCACTCTCTTTTTTATATCTTTATTTATTATTTATTTATTTATTTATTATCTTTGGCCGCCCCATGCAGCTTGTGGGATCTTAGTTCCCAGAGCAGGGATTGAGCCCATGCCCCCAGCAGTGGAAGCACAGTCCTAACCATTGGACTGCCAGGGAATTCCCTGCCTGCACTCTTTTTGAAACACAAGTTCTCCACAACACTCCGTGAGACTTGAGGGGTTAACTTCCAGCCAACTGAGATATTTCACTCGGCTCCCCTTCCATGTCAACAACATGGCGAGAGCAGTGATTACAGAGTAAGGAAAATGCTGTAGAGACAGGCAGCACTGTTCTTCAATAAAAGGTTCTCTGTCAACTAACAAAACGACTCTGTGAAATGCATCTCAAGCTCCAAGTTTCTCCTCTGTAGCCAACAAGCCTCTGACATAACGTAATCTGATTTAATGATTCTATATGCTGTTGAGTGTAAAATTAGAATTTAAGAGTTCTGCAAGGTCACTGAGTTAGACACAAAAATTTCTTCCTTGAACCCCACAAATATTATTTTTTATAAATAATATTTATATATTATAAATATATAAATATTTTATATTGGATTGGTTTTATACCAGACGTTGTGCTAAGTGCTGGAATCTTCAACTACGTGTTGTATTTTTTATCAAAGAGGGCTAGCTGCAGCTCAGGCCTATCACTGCTTTTACTTGTATTTCCAGATAGGAGAGAAAAGAACTGTATTTTTGCAGAAAATCGTTACTGGGGGCAAGCTCCTTGTTTTGAATTGCACTGTCAACAAACTATTGGACTCAGGAGTAAGCATTTTTCTGATGTTGCCTAGAATCAGCGACTCTGGATTAGGAACTGACAGGGTGGGAAAGAAGCTTGCTTTCTACTCTCTGCCTCTTGTGAATCACCAATTGTACCTTTTTCACCTTTTCTGTAGACCAAATACCATATAAATCACCCTGCTGCTTATTCTATGTCTTATGTAAAGTATTCCTATCCTCAGAGTCTCATGGACAATGTAGAAACATTGGCAGCTTTATTAGCAAAGGTTAGTGTTTCAGTTTAGTGCCAAAAGGTCCTGACAGACATCCAGAAATTTCTGGTTGAAGTCAGTAATTATTTACTCCCCCATTACCAGAATCTGAGGACTAAGCAGAGAGAAGCAGAAAGGAAAAGAAAAGCACACACACACAAAAAAAGCAGTCTTTCTGCGTTTAAGAACAATATATTTTTAAATTAAAAAAAAATTTTTTTTTTTTAAATTTTGGCTGCATTGGGTCTTCGTTGCTGCGCGTGGGCTTTCTCTAGTTGCAGCGAGCGGGGACTACTCTTCGTTGCGGTGCGCGGGCTTCTCATTGCGGTGGCTCCTCTTGTGGAGCACCAGCTTTAGGCACACAGGCTCAGTAGTTGTGGCGCACGAGCTTAGTTGCTCCGCAGCATGTGGGATCTTCCCAGACCAGGGATTGAACCCATGTCCCCGGCATTGGCAGGCGGATTCTTAACCACTGCGCCACCAGGGAAGTCCCAAGAACAACATATTTTTTTCACAACCTATGTGTAATATCATTGGGCAACAAAAATAAATAAATCCATATGCATTAGAAGGCGTCCCTAATACCCAGAGACTTCAAGTGGGAAAAAAAGTTGGGTCCCTGAGCCAGAGACTTATCTAAACCCAAGCAGAGAGAGAAGGGGTTTCTTTAACTTCTCCCCGACTTTCAGTTGTTTTGGGGGCTTGAGTTTGCCCCTGGATAGAAGTCTGTAAGGCTCAACTGGAATACTTTTCTACACTGTTAAAAAGGCCGTGCAGAAAATGTTGGAATTCCCTTACGGCAGACCTGGAAGATGGCCCTTCAATGCACATCCCCTAGGCCAGGGTGTTCAGTGGGCCCTTGAGTCCCGGGGTGGGTAGAACCAGACATCTAATCATTGGTAAGAGGGTATAATAGAATATCCAGGGGCTGGGAGGCAAGATATCTTTCTCTTTCCGAAGAGGTTTGTATTTCACCATAGCATTTAGCAAATATATGCCAGGCACTGTTCTCGGTGCTGGAGACACAAGATCGAACATAATCGTGCTGGCTTCCACCAGGAGGGAGCTTGGAGGCCAGTGGAGAGCAACAGGATGCAGAGATTAAGACCACAAGCTTTGAACTCAGGCCGAGGCTAAATCTTGGATAGTTAGAGCATTCTTTATCTGTAAAACGGAAATTATAATACCTCCTTCACAGGGCTGGGATAAAGATAACATGAGAAGAGGAAGCGGAAGAAGATGGTGCTCACCAGCTTTTTACCTGCACCTACTCAGCTATCCCAGGACCAGCTTGAGGCTGAAGAAAAGGCAAGATCCCAGAGATCACGACAGACCTCACTGGTCTCCTCCCAAAGAGAACATCCCCCATGCGGGTACCGGAAGGGCTGGATACCTCAGTTATTACAGGATTTTGGAGATGGAGGTGCTTTTCCAGCAATCCACGTGGCCCAGTATCCCCTGAATCTGGGACAAGAGAAAAAAATGTCAAATGCACTGGCCATTCGGGTGGATGCTAAAGGAAAAATTAAGTATGATGCAATTGTTCGACAGGGACAGTCAAAAGACAAGGTCATTTATAGCAAGTACACTGACATGGTTCCCGAAGAAGTCATGAATGCAGATGACCCAGACCTGCAAAGACCTGATGAAGAAGCCATTAAAGAGAGAACAGAAAAGACAAGGGTAACTTTAGAAAAATCCGTTATCACAGAAGGTTGCTGCGGCCATGCCAGTCCAAGCAGCAGCTGATAAACTGGCTCCTGCCCAGTATATGCGATACACATCATCCCAACAAGGAGTGGCTTTCAACTCTAGAGCTAAACAGAGAGTTATTCGAATGGTGGAAATGCAGAAAGATCCAATGGAGCCTCCAAGGTTCAAGATTAATAAGAAAATTCCCCGGGGACCACCTTCTCCTCCTGCACCTGTCATGCATTCTCCTAGCCGAAAGATGACTGTGAAGGAACAAGAGTGGAAGATTCCTCCCTGTATTTCAAACAGGAAAAATGCAAAGCGTTATACAGTTCCATTAGATAAACGTCTGGCGGCTGATGGAAGAGGACTGCAGACAGTTCACATCAATGAAAATTTTGCAAAACTGGCCGAAACCCTCTATATTGCTGATCGGAAGGCTCGTGAAGCTGTGGAAACGCATGCTCAAGAGAGAAAGAGAGAGAAAGATGGCTCAAAAAGAAAAGGAGAAACATGAAGAGAAACTTAGAGAAATGGCCCAGAAAGCCAGGGGGAGAGAAGAGCTGGGATCAAAACCCATGTGGAAAAAGAGGATGGGGATGCACGTGAGAGGGATGAAATCCGGCATGACAGGCGAAAAGAGAGACGGCATGACCGGAATCTTTCCAGGGCAGCTCCAGATAAGAGGTTGAAACTGCAGAGAAATGAAAATCGAGATATCAGTGAAGTCATTGTTCTTGGTGTGCCCAATCCTTGGACTTCCAGTGAAGTTCAGTATGACCAAAGGCTCTTCAACCAATCCAAGGGTATGGACAGTGGTTTTGCAGGTGGAGAAGATGAAATTTACAATGTTTATGATCAAGCCTGGAGAGGTGGTAAAGATATGGCCCAGAATATTTACAGGCCCAGTAAAAATCTGGACAAGGACATGTATAATGTTGACCTAGAAACCAGAATGAAGACTAACAGATTTGTTCCCAATAAGGAGTTTTCTGGTTCAAACCATAGACAAAGAGCCTGAGAAGGACCAGTTCAGTTTGAGGAGGATCCTTTTGGTTTGGACAAATTTTTGGAAGAAGCCAAACAGCACAGTGGCTCTAAAAGGCCCTCAGATAGCAGCCGCCCCAAGGAACACGAGCATGAAGGCAAGAAGAGGAGAAAGGAGTAGATACTTTCTTCAGAGTGAATGAACTATTATTCATAGCCCTAATGATGCAAGTCATATGGGGGAACACTTTGTAAATGGCCAGGATAAAAACCAAATCTGGGTGTCAGAGCCCAGCACTACTTTTTATTACAGGAGAAAGGGGGGGATGGAAAAATTCTACTTTGAATTATTTAGTTTTTTTAAAGGGTGTATTGTGTTTGTGCTTCTCCCACCTTTTGGCATCTATAGAACATACTGCCCCACACATGAAATTAAGGCCACTTCCTTTCGAGTGACATTAGCACTTTGGGGTTACTATTTTGTCTAAGAGTGACTGCTTACGAATAAAGTTACCCCAACCACAGTGAGTAGAAAGAAGGATGTCCACATATCGGAACTGTCCTGCCAAATGATGTTTGCCCCTATTGTGCTCTGTTTTAATTTGGAGTGGGCAAAGTAAGCTCTTGCTTGGTGCAACTATTTGTTTCCAATAAAAACATTTAGACAAAAAAAAAAAAAAGATAAAATGAGATAACATATGTATAATAGTGAATTCAGAGCCTGGTGGATTAAGTGCCCCCAAATAGTAACTGTTGTTACTGTTATGGCTGTGTGGCTTACTCACTGGCCCAGGAGTCAGAGACTTGAGCTCCAAGTACTGGCTGGTTCCTCTGTGACAAGACTGCTTTGCTCCTGGGTGAGCGTCCTTTAGAGAGAAGCCAGTTGTGCTGAATATTCTTCATTTTCTAGTTAGAGTGGTTGATTTTCTTGCCTGATGTCTGAAGATTAGACCTTTCTGGCGAAGATGAAGTGCGTTTCCCGTTTCTTTCAATTGAATTACCACGTTAAAACTCTTGACTGTTATTTATGCTTTTAATTTATTTTTTATGACTTGCTGGGGTCCTCTCTGGTGAAGGCAGAACTTATTTCATTCATTTATTAGACACTGATAGAGCTCTTACTCTGCATCAGACATTGTGTGTGTGTGTGTGTTGGGGTTTGGAGGTGGTGGAGAGAATTGGGGGAAGAGACAAGGATGACTTAAGATTGTTTCTGTTCCGTGGAGTTAAACAGGCCAGTGGTAGAGAGAGACGTTAAATAGATAACAACAGTGCATCTGATAAGGGCCAGGAGGGGTATGTACAGAGAGCTCCAAGAGTCTGTAAAAGCGAGATAACTACTTTGAGGATGGGGATGGGGTGGAAGCAGTTGAAGCAGAAATGATAAGTCAGGGGGGGAAGTGGCGAAGGAAGGAATTTGAAGGTAAAGAAAACAGCATGTAAGAAGATACTAAAGCTTGATTTTTTTCAGTGGGTTGCAAGAAACATATAGTATCATGGGATAGGTGGGAGTGGGATGATGGGCTGGGAATGAGGCTGATATTTGGCAACGGATATGGACATATATATGGGCTGAATACGGGACCAGATGGTCCTCAGCCAACAGGTCGTGGCTGAGGACACTGAGTTTCCATTATCAGAAATAGTATCTCTCAGTTTCCCTCTTGTTTCTACAGAGACAGGGCTGAGTATCTCAATAAAGAGCTTCAAATGGGACACCCTAAGGGGTACAAACGATGTATCATTAAAGAGTACTTTCCCACTGTAGAGGCAATAGTAGAGTCCATTTGGAAATCTTCTCTAGTAAGTTGTGGTAGGGTTGAGATTTGCTCATATGATGACACAGATGTGAAAAAAATAACAGCTTCTTTGTTGCTATAATAAATCTAAACCTCTTCAAAACCTCTATGAAGGCAAGAGTGGGGAGTTCATTTTGCTTTTTATGTCCTGTCTAAAAAACCTTTACCTATCCCCCAATTATGAAGATTTTCTCCTATGTTTTCTTCTAGAAGTTTTTTTTTTTTTTTTATAGTTTTTGCGTTTATGTTTAGATATGCTATTTCAAGTTAGGTTTTGTGTATGGTGTGAGGTAACACTAGAGAGTCATTTTTTCCCCATATGAATAAATGTGTGGGTCTATTTCTAAACTCTCTATTCTGTTCCACCAATCTAATATACCTATATCACTCTTGATTACTTTGGTTTTAGAACAAGTCTTTGAAATCAGTTAGTTTAAGCCTTCAACTTTTGTTCTATGTTTTGAAAATTATTTTGGATTTTCTAGGTTCTTTGCATTTCCATATGAGTTTTAGAATCAGCTTGTCAGTTTCTATTTTTAAAAAAAGGCTGCTGGACTTTTGTTTGGGGTTTCATTGAAACAATCAACTTGCGTAGATATGACATCTCAGTCTTCCATGGAATGAACATGCTCACTCGCTCTCTCTCCCTCTCTCTCAAGCCTTTATAAATTTCTCTCAGCACTGTTTGGTAGTTTTGAATGTACAAATAATGCACATATTATATTAAAATTATTCCTAAGCATCTCATGGCTTTTGATGAAATGCCTAATGTAAAGTAGTATTTTTAAATTCCAATTTCTATTTGTTCACTATGAAATTGTGTACAAGCCCCTGTGTCCTTGTCTTTTGAAGTAAAAGTCTGACTCAGGAGTTAATGATTGGGAAATGTGAAGATGTAGAAACAAAGAATAGCTGTTGGGCTGGGGAACTGGTAACAATTTAGACTATAAATCTGCCACATAGCAGAATCACCGAACTCCCAGTTCCCTGAAAGCTACAGATAAAGGCCTGACACACATTGCTAAGGTGTTTTTATAGGAAGCAGACCCCCACCATATGAAAACTGCTGACCGCAAGAACATAGACCCTAGACTGGTTGAAACCAAAAGGTTGATGATGCTTGAAACTTCATCTTGACGCCAACCAATCCAAGAATTATCCACGAGCTGATCACGCCCTGCTCCTTGAACACTATAAGACTCCTCACTACCTCCTCTAGGGCGGGACACCCAGTTTTGAGGGCACTAGCGCACTGTGGCCCCCTTTGCCTGGCAAAGCAATAAAAGCTATTCTTTTCTGCTTCACCCAAAACTCTGTCTCCGCATTTCTATTCGGCACCGGTGAACAGAGGCTGAGTTTCAGCAACAACTACTAATATATAGAAATACAATTGACTAAAAAGAAAAAGTAATAAATTTCAGTTCACCAAAATTAATAGTTTCTGCTTTTCAAGATGCACCATTGGGAAATGAATGGGCAAACCACAGAATAGGAGAAAATATTTGCAATACATATATCTACAAAAGACTTGTATCGAGAATATACAAAGAATTCTTGTATCTCAATAATAAGATAAACAACCGAATTAAAAATGGGCATGATATTTGAACAGAGGCTTCACAAAAGAAGATATATTAATAGCTAATAAAACATGAAAAAATGGTTAACATCATTAGTAGTAAGGAAAGTACAAATTAAAATTACAGTGAGACTCCATTACACACTGGAGCTCTAATATGTTACGGTAATATCATACAGCCATGTTGAAAAACAGTTTGGCAGTTTCTTCTAAAGTTAAATATACACTTACAATATGACTCAGTAATTTCATTCCTAGGTATTTACTCAAGAAAATGAAAACATATGTCCATAAAAGACTTGTATACAGATGTTCACAGAAGCTTTATTCATAATGGTCAAAAATCGGAAACAATCCTAATGTCCATCAACCGATAAATAAATTGTAATATATCCATAAAACAGATTACTATTTAGCAGTAAAAAGGAATCAAGTACAGGTATGCACAGCAACCTGGATGAATCTCAAAACATTATCATAGGGACTTCCCTGGTGGCGCAGTGGTTGAGAATCTGCCTGCTAATGCAGGGGACACGGGTTCGAGCCCTGGTCTGGGAAGATCCCACATGCCATGGAGCAGCTGGGCCCGTGAGCCACAATTGCTGAGCCTGCGCGTCTGGAGCCTGTGCCCCGCGACGGGAGGGGCCGAGATAGAGAAAGGCCCGCGCACCGCGATGAAGGGCGGTCCCCGCACCGCGATGAAGAGTGGCCCCCGCTTGCCGCAACTGGAGAAAGCCCTCGCACGAACCGAAGACCCAACACAGCCAAAAATAAATAAATAAATAAATAAAATAAATAAGAAAATCCTTTAAAAAAAAAAAAAAAAAAAAAAAAAAAAAAGAATCTGCCTGCCAATGCAGGGGACACGGGTTCAAGCCCTGGTCCGGGAAGATCCCATGTGCTGCGGAACAACTAAGCCTGTGTGCTACAACTACTGAGCCTGCGTGCCACAACTACTGAGCCTGCACACCTAGAGCCCGTGCCACAACTAGTGAGTCCGTGTGCCACAACTACTGAAGCCACCGCAGTGAGAAGCCCGAGCACTGCAACGAAGAGTAGCCCCTGCTCGCTGCAACTAGAGAAAGCCCGCGCACAGCAGCGAAGACCCAGTGCAGCCAAAAATAAATAAATAAATTTATTTTAAAAAAATTATCATAAGTGAAAGAAGCCAGAAGCAAAATAGTCCATATTGTGTGATTCTATATTTATGAAATCCTTGACCGGCAAAACTCATCTACATCAACAGAAAGCAAACCAGTGGTAACGTTATGCTGAGGTTGGTGGAGATTAACTGCAAAGGAGCGTGAGGGAATGTTTGGGGTGATGAAAATGTTCTATATCTTGATTGTGGTGGTTTTACATGAGTGTGTACATTTGTCAAAAGTCATCAGAATGTAGACTTAAAATGGGTGTGTTTTATTGTATGTAAATTATACCTCAATGTAAAAACGTTTCTAGCAGGTTTTGCAAGTTTAAAGTAATGTCTTTCATTTAGCTCAGTCTTTTTTGAGTCAATAAGCAGCCAAATTGAAGGTTGATTTCTGTATAAAGGTCATTTCTCCCCTGTATCGTGTTCATCCCTCCCTCTCCTGTACGAGTGGTTGGTTTAGGGGAGAATTCATGTGACCTCATGGTAACGGTGGTTGGCATGCAGATCCGTGAATTCTCATTGGCCTAAGCAGAACTGTCCCTAGTATTGGTCACTGGGCATCCTGCTGATGAAACTCATCTTGGTGGTCTCTAGGTAGTGGCTTCTCTCCTCATTGTGTACTGTGATGACATATCTGCTGCTGGTGGAACTTGTAGTTTGTACTCTCTGACTGTCCAGCACGTGGGGAAATTCCTCCCCTTTTTTGCTGTAGTTCTTGAGGATCAGCCACGATTTCCATTTGGCTCAGGTTATTGGTCACGGAGTCACTTTCCCCTTGGCCCCAGCCCTGCCTCTCCTCTCTTAGCTGTCTTCTACTGAGAACATGAGAGAGCCTCAGATCACTCCTGCACCGGATTGGCGGTGAGGGACAGTCGGTGGACACTGTCTCTGGCTTTCTCTCTGCCCAGACACATCACAGGCCAAAGGCACCCAGTGAAGCAGTGTCTTCCCATTGTTACCCATGGGACACACAGCACAGGCCTTCTTACTGCAGCTTCCCCCTCAACTGCTCAGGTTCCTATGTCTTCTCTCTATCACATACCTACCCCTGGTCAAGGCTCTAGTGGGTGGGAGACATGGTCCCTGAGATATCTGGGCAGCTTGTCATTCTTCCTTTAAAAAAAAAATGTCCCCTTCCTCTCTTGGTGTAGGCTTCTGCTCTCCCTTTCTGTGTGATGAGAACTTCCTCTACAACACAATACTGTGACTTCTTACTTATAAATGGATTTATTCTGGATGGGACCCATTTCCTTGTTCCACACAGCAATAAACAATGAGCATCGTCTACCAGGTATCTTAGATATTGGGGAAGAGATACTTAGCAATCAGCCAACTGGGTTAAAGTTTAGGCATCAGTAATTTGACGCCCTGTTTTTACAGATTAGGAAATAGTGGCAGAGAGGAAGTGATTCACTCAGGATCATACGACTAAATAGTGTCACTTGGACCCAGCAGTCTTGAATCCCACTCTTGGTATCTTTCTGCCACACACCTCTACCTCTCTTATGTCTGCAAACCAATTTAAAAAGTAAGGATACTGCTAAAGGTTAAGGCACTGGAAAGAAGCAGAAAGGATCGAGGAAGGAAAGAACAATGGAAAGACAGTGTTGGGAGCCTACCCAAAAAGTGCCTTTTCTCCAACTGCATACTAACTGTAAGAAATGTGTAGATTTTCTACTGATAGAAGGGATCACTTCAGAAAACTATACTGAGGGCAATGTGAAAGATTTGCCCTACAAATGGAGTGCTTCACTGGAAGGTGATCGACTGTTAGCAAGAATTCTTTGCACATGATTAGATTTTTGAAAGCAAAGAGGACAAAGTGAAATTGAAAATATATCCCAACCTGCACTGTTTAAGGAGTAACCTTAGAGGAACATCATAATATAGAGCCTCTTTTGTTTCAAAAATTATTTTTCTGAAGCCAAAATGAGAAGCAGAATGCAATTATAGTTTAGTGGTTGGATGTCAAAATAAAATAAACAGAAGGCTGCTTAGTAAAATGAAGAATTGCACGATGGAAATGTACTTTCTTTGCTTATAGTTGTAGGTATTCTCTTAGTGAAGACTTTTCCATTATATTTGTGTCATATCGGGTGGGTTAATTATTTACAAGAGGCTCAGGCTGATATTCTAAGGGAACCACAGGCTGCTCCAAAGTCTCCAGGAAACTAGGTTAGCCTTGTTTAACCTGTGCATCTCTTCTGAATACATATAAATCTATTACATGACCTGTTTTGAAAGAAACTCACATGTTGTTTTGTGAGCAGCAGTATACCCCTGAGTTAACCTCGGGGTTAACCTCCCCTCCTACACCCCCACCCGCTGCTTCCTTTGGTCATGGTCACTCACATGAATGAGTGCTTAAGCTTTACCATGGCTTGTTGACAGAAATGCCCAATAACAATTTTGAAATCTGGAGGGCAGATGGGCAAATGCACTGTCCAAAATCCACCAGAGCTACTCATCCCTGTTTTGACTCAGATACAGTGTTGTCAGGCAAGTCCCTTTACTTCTGAGAGCTTCAGCTTCATCATCGTGGAAGGGGGGAAATCGTGCCCATCTCTGAGGCTTGTGAGGCTCAAGGGCGACTATTCATGAGGAATTATTAGTAACAGTCTCGCATGCTTATGCTTTCAGAAAAGTCCTTTCTCCCCACCCTGGAACCGTGTGAGGATGTTCCCTGTTCTGTGGTTTACCCAGCTTGACTCTCACTTACAACATACCTTTGCTCACTATGCTGTTACTTACATTTTTTATTTGGATTTATGCAATTATCTTTTTATGAGAGACCCTCACCAACATTCTTAACTTATAAGTTGTGGGAATGCCAACGGAGGTTGTCTAACTGAAACAAATAAAAATGGAATCATCTGGGGATAGCAGAGGCAAGGTAAAAATTAATGATGTTAAATATCTTTTAAAGAAACAGAACATTTTATTTTGCCAAGGGCTTGTTACCTTCCCTGTGTCTTCTATGGGATAATCACCTAATTTTCAATGTGCAGCATCAATAAATAATATGGTTATTTTTAGTCCTGGAGAAACCATACAAAAGAGATTTTTGTGCTCATATTTACACTGCAGGAGTAACCTGAAATATTTATTTCAGAAAATTATATATAAAATGGTATTGAATGCAATTTTATTTTATTTTATCTTATTTTATTTTAATTAATGGACTTTATTTTTTAAAGAAATTTTAGGTTTACAGAAAAATTGAGCAGAAAGTACAAAGAGTTCCTGTGTACCCTTTCTCCTTCCCCCACCAATTTCCTCTGTCATTAACATCTTAGCTTAGTGTGGTACATTTGTTACAATTGATGAACAAATATTGATACATTATTAACTAAAGTCCATAGTTTGCATTTGGGTTCACTCTTTGTGTTCTACAGTTCTGAGCTTTGACAAATGTGTAATGTCATGTATCCACCATTATAGTATTCCACAGAATAGAATGCAATTTTGAAAATAAATCTTAATTATACCATCCCACCTAAATTTCTTTTTTCATATTCTTCCCATTCTCTGTGAGTTACAAGTATACAACTTTTACAGAAGTTTTACATAGCTTCCCTCACATTGTACACACAATTTTAGAGTCCTCTTTTTGCTTTAGCATTGCATCATAAATGTTTTCCCATATTTACAGTATTTTCTTCTTCTTTATAATTTTAAAGGATTGTCTATTATCCCATTTGTTTGACGTATCATAATTCTCTAGACATTTCCCAGTTGTTGAGCATTTAGGTTGTTTCGGTTTTACGTTATTCATAGCACAGCTATTATTTTTTGCTGGAAGTGTTCAGCTTCTCTTAAATTATTTTCTTAGGATAACTTCCCAGAACTGAGATTACTCTTCAAAGAATATGAATAACTTTCTAATCCTTGATCCGTTGCCCTATGTTGCTTTCCAAAGGGCTGTTGCATAGCACTGCCTGTCTCAGAATTTTTCAACAGCACTGGGCAGCACAGACCGAGGATGGTCTCACACTGGCCATTTATGGGTAGATGGCTTTATAATCTTACATTAAAGACAGTTTAACCTTGGGGACTATTTTAACAGAAAAACCTCTGAAGAGGCTAGGACTATAGTAAGCTTTCTAAGCTTTGGCTTTTTCACTTGTACAACCGATCCTATCATTTCGTGACACATATTTGTGTCCAATCGGTGAGTTATTACATTGTGTGTGTTTGTCCGCGGGTGCTGGTAGAATCGCCGGTGCTAGTCCTACTGAAATTGCCAGAGTGCTAGACGTCAAGCATGCCATACACATGACTCACATATGGCTGTTCAAGAAACTTTGATTTATGGCAACACAGTATAGGCAGAAGTGGAAGATCTTATTGCCTAAAGGAGTCAGGCAGGTGTTGTACATGAGTGAAATAGCACAGGGATTGGACAATACAGGAGGTCAGGGGCAGGCTGAAGGGGCTGTACAGGCGTTATCCAAAGGAAGGGTGCGTCATACTTGACTCCAGCTGATGGCTGCCAGGAAGGAATGCCAGACCAGTATCTTTAGCGCTGTTAGTTTTTCAAGACGACTTGGAAATCTGGATTTTTAGATATCTTAGCTGGTACAGGCTGCTATAACAAAAATCTTACAGCCTGGGTGGCTTAAACAACAGACCTTTAGTTCTCATAGTTCTAGAGGCTGGGAAGTCCAAGATCAAGGAGCTGGCACTTTCAGTGTCTGGTGAGAACCCACAGCCTGGTTCATAGATGCCATGCTTTTACTGTGACATCATATGGCAGAAGGGGCAAAGTAGCTCTCTGGGGTCTCTTTTATTTTTTTTATTTTTTAAACTTTGCATCCCTTGTTGGATTTCTAATATTTATTTATTTATTCATTCATTCATTCATGTTGCGCCGGGTCTTAGTTGCAGCACACAGGATCTTAGTTGCGGCATGCGGACTTCTTATTTGTGGCGTGCGTGCGGGATCTAGTTCCCCCACCAGGGATCGAACCTGGGCCCCCTGCATTGGGAGCACAGAGCCTTACCCACTGGACCACCAGGGAAATCCCCTGGGATCTCTTTTAAACGGGCATTAATCCCATTCTTTATGCGCAGGGCCCTCATGACCTAATCACTTTCCAAAGGCCCCCACCGCCAAATACCATCACATTGGAGATTAGGTTTCAACATATGCATTTTAGGGGAACAAATTCAGTCTATAGCATTAGGAAAATCTCATATTTACATGTGGCAACCAAAGTAAACATTTTAAAAACACTATAGGCCTAACAAAAATGTCCTGAAGTTTGATTTGCTCATTGCTGCCAGTTTGTGACTGTTCTCATCTGAATCTAACTACGGTCCCACAAAGTACGTAGAGGGGATTTTTTTTTTTTTTTTGTACAAACAAAGAAGCTAAGGCTCAGAAATTATTGTTCAACAGATTATTGACTGCTTGTCCCGCTAGGATGTAAGCTCCCTGAAGGCAGGGCCATTGTTTATTTTCTTCACTGCTCTAAGCCCTGTTCCTAGAATAGTACCGGATGCATACTGGACACACAATAAATATTTACTGAATTAATAAGTGATGAATAAATGAAAACAGGTTAAGTCACATGGCAAATAATATCTATGTTTTTGTACCAGATACTCCTCATGATTGATTGATTGATTGATTGATTTATACTGAAGTATAGCTGATTTACAATATTATATTAGTTTTAGGTGTACAACATAGCGATTCGATGTTTTTTATAGATTATGCTCCATTTAAAGTTATCATAAAATATTTGCTATATTCCCTGTGCTGTACGTTACATGCTTGTATCTTATTTATTTTACACCTGGTACTTTGTACCTCTTAATCCCCTTCCCCTAATTGCCGCTTCCCCCATCCCTCTCCCTGCTGGTAACCATTAGTTTATTCTCTGTGAGTCTGTTTCTGTTTTTTTATATTCATTCCTTTGTTTTATTTTTTAGAGTCCACATATAAGTGAAAACATACAGTATTTGTCTTTCTCTGTCTGACTTGCTTACTAAGCATAATACCCTCCAGGTCTATCCTTGTTTTTGCAAATGGCAAAATTTCATTCTTTTTTATGGCTCAGTGTATTCCAGTGTATATATATTATATACCACATCTTCTTTATCCATTCATCGGGGTTTTTTTCAATTACTTTTTTTTAATTGAAGTATAGTTGATTTACAATGTTGTGTTAGTTTCAGGTGTACAGCAAAGTGATTCAGTTATACATACATATATATATATATATTCTTTTTCAGATTCTTTTCCATTATAGGTTATTACAAGATATTGAATATAGTCTCCTGTGCTATACAATAGGTCCTTATTGTCTATCTTTTTTATATATAGTAGTGTGCAGGTACTCCTCATATTTTATCTCATTTTAATCCATACAACATTCTGTGAGGATAATATTAGCCCCATTTTATGGATGAGAAAACTGAGGCTCAGAGAGTTAAAGTAGGTTGCCTGAGTTCATATAACTCATAAGATAGAGAATCAGGACCAGGAAGGACCCGGATCTTCCTCTGACTGCTAGTTCTTTTTGTTCTTCTACCCTGCACTCTGCCACCATAGCCATAAATATCGATTCTCTCCCACCCCATCCTCCCAGATATTGGCATTTTATTCTGCAGATCAATGCATCACATCTCCCTAGAACAGGGGTCTGCCCACTTTCTCTGTAAAAGGCCAGATAGTAATTATTGTAAGTTTTGCTAGACTAAATACTTTTACTTAGTTGCAACTACTCCATTGCCATTGTAGCATGAAAGCAAAGACAAAATGCAAATAAATGGGTATGGTTGTGTTCCAGTAAAATTTTATTTACTAAAAGAGGCAGCAGGCCAAATTTTGCTTGAGGGCTGTAGTTGGCTGATTTCTGCCCAATGAGACAGAAAAATTATCTTATTTAAAAGGTGACAAGCTAGCTAAGTGGCTAGCTCACTGTATAGATATTTAAATTCTTTTCTGGTTCTTTGGCTTGACTTCATAGTTCATAGAAAATATTTACTGTATACACCTTAAATTACCCCAACATTGCAGTGGTGTGCTAGTTAAGTGTTTAACAACTGGTTGTCTCAGAGGATACAAAAAGTTTGGATGTGTAGTTTACCAATGTATGGTTTCTGTGGTAGAGGCACGCCTCACATGGCCAGTTTCAAGCCACCAGTATGACATCACTGAACGTGGCATGGGGATGAGAGGCAGCAGATGCTGACTTCGACATACCACTGTCTGCAGGCATGTATCCATTTGTATCCTCTTGGCCGAAGTAACAGAAATCTCAACTAGTTCCCACGATAAGTCAAATGGGGTTTCCCTGGTGGCGCAGTGGTTGAGAATCCGCCTGCCAGTGCGGGGGACACGGGTTCATGCCCTGGTCCGGGAAGATCCCACATGCCGCGGAGCAACTAAGCCCGTGAGCCACAACTACTGAGCCCGCGCTCTGCAGTAAGAGAAGCCACCGCAATGAGAAGCCCGCGCACCACAACAAAGAGTAGCCCCGGCTCGCTGCAGCTAGAGAAAGCCCGTGCACAGCAACAAAGACCCAACACAGCCAAAAATAATAAATAAGTAAAAATAAGTAAATTTATTAAAATAAATAAATAAATAAAATAAGTTAAATGTGTTATGTTACCTAACAAGCTAGATAGGATGGCTCCAGAATTGGTTAGTTTAGTGGCTCAGTGACATCATTAAGGTTCCAGGTTCTTTTCATCTTTCTGCTGTGCCTGCAAGATGGCTTACTGACTTTGTCTTCAGGCCAGCTTCCTTCATGGTGAAGAAGTGACGGCTGTAGTTCCAGGCGTCATATCCAGATTCAAAATGTCTATAGGAAGAAGCAGGGCTTGTTTCTTTCCTGCGTCTCTTCTTAAGAGCAAGAAAATCTTTTCCAGAGGACTTTCCCTCATACTTCATTGGCTGGAATTGCTTCACCTCCTAGTCCCTAAGCACTTACTGCGAAGGGAAAGGGAGACCAATCAAAAGCCATTCCCTGAAACAATGGATTGGGCCACCCTTCCCTGAAGCAAATGGCTGCTGGAGAGAGAGCAGATAGAGTAGATCCCTGAACCAAGCCAGGGCTATGATAGAATGGAGGAGAGGTGGGCTGTGGATTGGGCGTAGGCAACCAGCTCTGTCTGCTGCAGTAGGCTGTGTATATTAAAGTGAAAATACAAGTATGGTAGATCTTTTAAATGAGTTTTTCTTTGAGTGTTTAATATTGGGGAGGAAAGTAGTTGACTATTAAAAGTAACCTACCCATGACTGCCCTCGCAGTCCAGTGGCTAAGACTCCACGCTTCTACTGCAGGGGGCGCAGGTTGGATCCCTGGTCAAGGAACAAAGATCCCGCATGCTGCATGGTGCAGCCAAAAAAAAAAAAAAGTAACTTACCCGTGACACAAAGTTATGTTTTGTAGGGACTGACCCTGAAGCTCCAGAGTGCTGGAGACTCCTCTGGTTGTTTTGAAATCAGGGAGAGTTCCCTAGCTGATCAAGTCAGTGACCTTAGGCATGTTTCAGGGAAATGCCAATGGTACCATTTAAAGAACTGTATTTCTAGCTGCATCAGGCTGCAATTAATGTCCTACATTAATTGTAGGACATTAAGGCACACACACATTAAGGTGTGCCTTCAACGAGAATTATATGCGTATGATTAGGTTAAAATGTATATGAACTTACATCAAGGAATAAGGAAAAGTAGTGGAAGTAGTGTAGGGCATTGGTTAGGAAAAGTAAGACTAGGGTTCATATCCCATTTCTGCTCCTTGGTAATGATAATAATAATTAGGAAAATTACTGCATCTCTCTAGTCTGAGTTACAGTATCTGTAAAATAGGGATAATAATACCTACCGTCTATGGTTGTTGTAAGGATTAAATGAGATACTGTCTATATAACGCTGCTTCATAGCAATGTGGCCTATGGATGGTCTGAAAAGCTACCTCCATATTGTTGTTTTCACTTAGCCCAGTGTTTTGGCTATGACTCTGTCCCTAGGCCAGTGATTAGCAATATTACCATTTCAAATAATAATTTTGACTTTCTGTCAATCAGTAGGCTTAATATTTGTGTCAGTACTGCTCTTCTAATACTTCTGATGGATTTATACTCTCCAGCCATTCACTCCATCTCCTTTGTCAGTCTCCTCACATTCACAGGATGGCCAATTAAGATGAAGAGGGATGCACTTCCAGGTCTTGAAAGTGAGCAAACCTAAGTGGTCTACGTGGACTCACTCTTGTTGCCTTTGGCTCACTATCTTTGCTCCGCATTTGTTCTCTGAACTCACAGGCTGCCAATTTGTTCCTGTGGCTTCAAAGATGAACGCTTGCAAGATTTTACTGTGAGCCATTTTCTTGAGAAAGTCATGGTTTTAAAGTAAATTTTTCTTCATTAGACAGTTTGGTTTGTCCATAATTTACCAGGTGGTGTGTGGTCTATGGTCACCAAACAATGCATGCTTAGTCATATTTGAAATGATGTTTTATTTATTTATTTATAAAGAGCAGTTTTTTTAAAAATATTCATTTAATTTATTTATTTATTTGGCTGTGCTGGGTCTTAGTTGCAGCACTTGGGTTCTTTTAGTTGCGGCATGCAGGATCTTTAGTTGCAGCATGCAAACTCTTAGTTGCAGCATGCGGGATCTAGTTCCCTGACCAGGGATCAAACCTGGGCCCCCTGCATTGGGAGTGCAGAGTCTTAGCCACTGGACCACCAGGGAAGTCCCTGATGTTTCATTTAATTAATATTATTTAAAATTTGTTCTGGTGATCATTATAAAATTGTACCCCAAACTGGGTGATTGGCTCAATCCAGTGGAAAAATCATCTGTTAAAACTCTGATTTAGTCTCTTAAAAAATTCATCCCTAACTGTAATTAAGAAGCTTGATTGACATGCCAAAGTATACCATAAGAAACACTTGATCTCACAGTTCTTGTGGGACCACATTCAGGCCTCGCTTAGTTGGGCCTGGCTGGCTTGGCTCAGGGTCTCACAAAGCTGCAATCAAAGTGTCAGCCAGAGTGTGTTCTCAACTGGAGGCTCAACTAGGGAAAAAATCTGCTTCCAAGCTCACTTGGCATGTTGGCAGAATTCATTTCCTTTTGTTGTAGGACTGAGAGCTTTAGCTTTTTGCTGTCACTTTAGCTTTTTGAGGCTGTCCTCGGCTCCTACTGGCTACCCACAGTTCCCTGCCACGTGGCCTTCCCCATGGCAGTGTGCACCACGGCAGCCTGCTTCTTCAGGGCCAGCAGGAGAGTGAGAGTGAGTCGGCTGGCAAGGCTGAGTCTTATTCAGCATGACCTAGTCATGGGAGCCATGTGCCGTCACCAGTGCCATATTCTGGTTAGAAGCAAGTCACAGGCCCCACCCATGCTCAATGGAAGGGATTCACAAAGACAAGAACAGCAGGATGTGAGACCGTAGGGGCAGCTTAGACTCTGTCTACAAGGAGCTGTGTGTGTCTTGCTTATCGCTGAATCCTCAGTGTCTGGCATAATGCCTAACACATATTAGATACTCCATAAGTGTTGGTAGTTGAATGAATTAATGTTGCAGATATTACTTCTTTGAATCACGTGTTGCTTTTTTTTCCCCCCAAGTCTGTGGTTTACCTTTTGGTCTTATTTATGACATGTTTTGGTGTATAGAAATGTTAAATTTTAATTTAGACAAATCAACAAAATTTCCCCTTGGTTTGTTAACATTACTTTACATCTCAGGGAGTCCTTTTCCCGTCTAGAGGTTAGATAATTATTTGCATATGTTTTCTCCTAGATTTTAAATGACTTCTTTTTTACATTTAACTCTGATCTATCTAGAAGGTTAAGAACTAAATGGAGGGACTTCCCTGGTGGCACAGTGGTTGAGAGTCCGCCTGCCAATGCAGGGGACACGGGTTCGAGCCCTGGTCCGGGAAGATCCCGCATGCCATGGAGCAACTAAGCCCATGCGCCACAACTACTGAGCCTGCGCTCTAGAGCCCGCGAGCCACAACTACTGAGCCCGTGCACCACAACTACTGAAGCTCACGTGCCCTGGAGCCCGTGCTCCGCAACAAGAGAAGCCACTGCAATGAGAAGCACACGCACCGCAATGAAGAGTAGCCCCTGCTCGCCGCAACTAGAGAAAGCCCGCGCACAGCCACGAAGACCCAGTGCAACCAAAAATAAATAAAATAAATAAATTTATTTTTAAAAAAAGGAATTAAATGGAGAGTTGTAACGGGAGGTAGCAAATAATCCTTTTTTTCCCCATCCCTCTTTGCTACCTTAAATAAGGTTGTACTGAATTATTATGTGCTAGCTTCTGGGCTTTCTATTCTTTCACTTATTTTTCATTCTCTTCTTGCTTCCATTTTTTCCATCTAAGAATTATAGCATTCTTGGTCAGAAAGGCCAATGCAGTTACCATCAGAATCATTCAGTATAGTAATTAAGACATAGCCTAAGCTGTTGTAACAGAAAGACTCCAGAATAGAGAGCCTCAAATAAAGCTGAGGCTTATTTACCTTTGGTGTAACAGTGAGGGGTGTGTGAAGTCGGGAGCTGGAGAGGCACCTCTTCCCCACAGAGTCATTTGAGGGCCCAGGCTCCTTCCATCCTGTAGCTCTGCCAGCCCCTAGGGCGATGTCTGGCCCTGTGTGGTTGGAACTGTTTCATCCCCACATCCACATTCCAGTCTATGGGAAAGGAGGTGGTGGAAGTCTTAAGAAAGTGCCTTTGCCTTTGAGCTGAGGAACACGAAGTGGCATGTATTATTTTGCTCATATCCCTTTAGTCTAGACTAAACCACGTTGCCACATCTACCTTCAAGGCATGGTATCCAAACTGTCGTCATGGATTTGGCTAAAAGTTGAAAAGATCTGTTATTTAAAAAAAAGAAGAAGGGGGAGAGGTTGCAAGGACAACTAATGGTCTTTGCACCAGGCCAGTATTCATAGTTAATGAAGAATCATATTTAAGAGGAAAGTAATGATCATTTTCACCAAGTGAAAAACTATCTTTGGATATGGCAATAAAATACAACTATGTCCTGATTTTTGGTTTTAGATGGCCAGTAACCCATGTGCCAGGTAGCACTCTATGCCAGTCTTGAATGCCAACAGGAAATCACTGGACAGCAGACCTTTCCAAGATCATAACTGTGCTGTTGGAGTAACTTGGAAAAGAAGAAAAAAGAACTGAAGCCATGGCAAAAGTAAATAGAGCTCGGTCCACCTCCCCACCGGATGGAGGATGGGGCTGGATGGTTGTGGCTGGCTGTTTCCTTGTTACCATCTGCACCCGGGCAGTAACCAGGTAGGTGGGACTTCCTTCTCGATTTATTATCAGATGACCTGGCTTGTCTTTTTTTCTAAGTCGGCTTCATTCTAGTTCTGAACCTGTCATTGTGAAAATATATGTTTTGTGCGCGTGTGTGTATTTCCTTTGACTGCTCGGATATCTTTTTCTTTGCAAGGAGTGTGATTTTCTGACACTTAAAAGTCCTGGATAGTGGTCTCTTATAATCTCTGGCACATAAACCTGGAGTGTTAGGACATTTTTCAGCTAAATATTATGGCTGTGCCAGACATTTATTTTCATAAGCAGTTCATCCCACAAAGGACAAATATATAAGCTCAAAATAGTCCTTGAAAACCTCTCAGCTCACCAGGAGACTGAGCCGCTGGAAGCTTAAAGCCTAGAATTTAAATTCTTTTGCTTCATTTTGCACTTGGCTGTGGTAGCGGAGGCTGGTTTCTAGGTTGAAGGAGAGAAAGAGCATAAATACAGGGATTCTCTCATCTCATTTGGTCATGTTTCCTCTTTTCCTTTTGCCCAAGGGCATAGCCTTGACTATACTTAAATTAAACGTGCGTACACTGAGATGCGTTCATCTCATTTACATTTGGAATAAAGCCACACTTGAAATCTGCATGTGCTAGCTCTCTCCTCTAGAGGTGCCTTCATTCAAATTGAACTGTGTTGCTCTTCTCTGGCAACACTCCCTTGGCAGCCAAAGAAACTGATTTGCACTACATAACTTCACTTGATGGCATCATCAATAAAAGCATCGATGTTCCCCCCATAACAAATAGATAACGCAGGAAAGAAGCAGGATGTTTGTGTTTGCTACAATAAGGATTCGTTGATTATGTGTCAAAATAAACTGTAGATCTTTTTAAAATAATATGATGGTTGAGTCTGATTTTTCTCCTGTCTAGATTATGGATCTTGTGTTCTGGGAGTGAGGAGGTCATAGAGTTAAAAGGAATCTCTTTCATCTTGGTTCTTACATGTGGAAGCTTTCATCATTCCCATGAGAGGAAAGTTCTGGAAGTGAGCTTAGTGCTTCTATAAGAAGGGCAGCTGGAAACCAGAAAAGAGGATTGTGGCTGGCAGCAAAGGCCTGTTTTCAGAGGTTCCTGGGAGAGGCTGAGAGGAGGATACCTGAGCACAATAGGCTCAGAGGAGGAAAGGGTGACACACCAGGAAGCAGCCAAGAGAACTGGAGACAGAGACTAGGAAAGCAGCCTGCACGGTGATTTGTCAATTCAGAGGATCAGTGCCTATTGGGCAGTTAATTCTTTTTCCAGTTTTATTGAGAACTAATTGACATTCATCGCTATATAATTTTAAGGCATGAAGCATGATTTTTTTAATTGAAGTATAGTTGATTTACAATGTTGTGTTAGTTTCTGGTGTACAGCAAAGTGATTCAATTTTTTATATGTGTGTGTGTGTATATATATATATATAACTGAATATATATATTCTTTTCCATTATGGTTTATTACAGAATATTGAATTTAGTTCCATGTGCTATACATTAGGACCTTGTTGTCTATCTATTTTATATATAATAGTTTGTAAGCATGATGATTTGATTTACATTTACTTTAGGTTCAGCTAACATCCGTCTTCTCGTATAACTACAATAAAAAGGAAAGAAAAGAAAAAAGAAAAAGACTTTTCTCTTCATGATGAGAACTCTTAGGATTTATTCTCTTAACAACTTTCCTATCTATCATACAACAGTGTTAGCTGTAGTCATCATATTGTTCATGACATCCCTAGTACTTATTTATCTTATAACTGGAAGTTTGTATTTTTTGACCACCTTCCTCCAATTCCCTTCCCCTCCCCCCCACCCCCACCCCCACCCCCCGCCTTGGTAACCATAAGTCTGATCTCTTTTTATATGCACTTGGTTGTTGCTTTAGATTCCACATATATTTAAGATTATACAGTATTTGTCTTTCTCGCTCTAACTTATTTCACTTAGCAGAATGCCTTCAAAGTCCATTCATATTGTTGCAAATGGTAGGATTTTCTCATTTTTTTCTGGCTGAATAATATTCCATTGTATATATATACCACACCTTCTTTATCCATTCATCCATCCATGTCTTGGCTATTAAAAATCATGCTGCTATGGGCATGGGGGTGCAGATATCTTTTCTAGTTAGTGCTTTCATTTTCTTTGGATCTATTCCCAACAGTGGAATTTCTGGATCACATGGTAGTTCTATTTTTATCCCTACTGTTTTCTATGGTGGCTGTACCAATTTACAATCCCATCAACAGTGCACAAGGGTTCCCTTTTCTCTGCATCCACACCAGCATTTGTTATCTCTTATCTTTTTGATGATGACTATTTTAACAGGTGTGAGGTAATAGCTCATTGTGGTTTTAACTTGCATTTCCCTAATGACTAGTGATGTTGAGCATCTTTTCATGTACCTGTTGGTCTTTAGTATATCTTCTTTGAAGAAATGTCTATTTAGGTCCTTTGCTCATTTTCTAAATTGGGTTATTTGCTTTTTTACTCTTGAGTGGTGTGCATTCTTTGTATGTTTTGGATATTAACCCTTTATCAGATATGTGGTTTGCAAATATTTTTTCCCATTCTTTTCACTTTGTTGATGGTTTCTTTTGCTGTGCAGAAGCTTTTTAGTTTGATATAGTCCTGCTTGTTTATTTTTTATTTTGTCGCTTGTGTTTTAGGTGACATATCCAAAAAATCATTACCAAGATCCATGTTGAGGAACTTTATTCATATGTTTTCTTCTAGTAGTTTCATAGTTTCATGTCTTATATTTAATCCTTAAATCCATTTCAAGGTAATTTTTGTGAGTGGTCTAAAATGTGGGTCTAGTTTTATTCTTTTACATGTGAATATCCAATTATCTCAGCACTATTTACTGAAGAGACTGTCTTTTCTCCATTGAATATTCTTGGCTCCCTTTTCAAACATTAGTTGATGCTTAGGTTTATTTCTGGGTTCTCAGTTCTGTTCCACTGGTTTATTTGTCTGTTTTTAGGCCAGTACCAAACTGTTTTGATGACTACAGCTTTATATTATAGTTAGAAATCAGGAAGTGTGATACCTCTTTCTTAGGATTTCTTTGGCTATTTAGGGTCATTTGTGGTTCCATATAAATTTTAAGAGTGTTTTATCTACGTCTGTAAAATATGCCATTGGGTTCTTGATAGGAATTGCATTGAATATATAGATGGCTTTTGATAGTGTTGACATTTTAATAATGTTAATTCTTCCAGTCCACAAACATGGGATATCTTTCCATTTATTTGTGTCTTCTTCAGTTTCTTTCACTGATGTCTTGTAGTTTTCAGCATAGAGATCTTTCATGCTCTTAGTTAAATTTACTGTATTTGAGCTATTGTAAATGGGATCAATTTCTTTATTTCTTTTTTGGAAATTTTATTGTTAGTGTATACAAACACTACTGATTTTTGTATGTTAATTTTATATCCAGCAACTTACTGAGTTCATTGATTAGATCTAAGAGCCTTTTGGTTGCGTCTTTAGGATTTTCTATATATAAAATCATATCATCTGCAAATAGAGACAATTTTACTTCTTCCTTTCCAATTCTAATACCTTTTATTAATTTTTCTTGCCTGATTGCCAAGGCTAGGACTTCTAGGACTATGTTGAATAGGAGTGATGAGAGTGGACACCCTTGTCTTGTTCCTCATTTTAGAAGAAAAGCTTTCAGCCTTTTACCGTTGAGCATGATATTAGCTGTGGGCTGGTGACTTATGGCTTTATTATGCTGAGATATGTTCCTTCTATGCCTAATTTGTTAAGAGTTTTTATCATAAATGGATGTTGAATTTTGTCAAATGCTTTTTCTGTGTCTATTGAGAGGATCATACAATTCATTTCTTTCATTCTATTAATATGATGTGTCACATTGATTGATTTGTGTATGTTGAACCATCCTTGCATCCCAGGAATAAATTCCACTTGAACCTGGTGAATGATCCTCTTAATATGCTGCCGATTCAGTTTGCTAGTATTTTATTGAGAATTTTTGCCTCTATACTCATCAGGAATATTTGGCCTGTAGTTTTCTTTTCTAGTAGTGTCCTTTTCTGGTTTGGTATTAGGATAATGCTGGTCTTATAAAATGAGTTTGGTAGTGTTCCCTCCTCTTTGATTTAAATAATATGCTTAAAAGTTAAACCATACATCTGGAAGGTAAAAATTCAAACAATACAGAAACATAAGGTAAAGCCTTTTTCTCCTCACTTCCTGAATCCCTGTTTCACTGCCTAAAGTTAATCTCATAAATAGTTTCTTGAGATCTGTCCAGAAATTTTTTTAAAAACCTTATGTCCATATATAAAGCATGTTCTTTTCATTTACACCAATGGGATCATATTATACACACTGTTTTGAACTTTTTTTTTTTTGCTTAATAATATCTTTTGGAAATATTTCCATATCAGCACATATGGCTCTACCTCACTGAAAGATAGGTGCTTAAAATTTCACCATATGGATGTTTCCATAATTTATTTAAGACATTTTTATTGATGGACATTTATATCGCTTGCTGGTTTTTGCTTTACAGACAATGCTACCATTTATAATCCAGGGCATTTAAAAATCATATTTCACTCTTACCTTGTAACTGATGATGCTTCCTTACACATAAAATTTATATAAGCTTAAAGTTATGCAGGCTATTAAAGTTGTCATTCTCATTTATTTACTCCCTCTGTTTGTTAATGTGCATTGATTACATACTTTTTCTTCGAGACATCTTGTTACCAAACACATTATCTATGTTAAGAGTCATATTTCAGGACTTCCCTGGTGGCACTGTGGTTAAGAATCGGCCTGCCAATGCAGGAGACACGGGTTCGAGCCCTGAGCCCTGGTCCGGGACGATCCGACATGCCGCGGAGCAACTAAGCACATGAGCCACAACTACTGAGCCCATGTGCCACAACTACTGCAGCCCGTGTGCCTAGAGCCTGTGCTCTGCAACAAGAGAAGCCACCTCAATGAGAAGCCCTCGCACCTCAACGAAGAGTAGCCCCTGCTCACCACAGCTAGAGAAAGCCCGCGCACAGCAGCGAAGACCCAATGCAGCCAAAAATAAATAAATAAATTTATATAAAAGAATCATATTTCATAGTGTAATTACATGGCATTCTATTAATAAATTGACAAATTGAATTGAAGTTGATACTTGCAAAACAACACTTGTTTTAAATGTTTAAAGAAAACCCCCAGCTCTGAGACCTACTTTTTTCTCAGTCTTCTGGGTCTAAATTAACTTAATTACAATAGATGTCTAGAGTCCTGTGGAACTGTGGAGCTCTTTTAACAACAGCTGAATTCCTGTAAATAATTGCTAATGTTAGCTGAGCACTTACTCTGTGCTTGTTGGCATTATTCCAAGCACTTTTCATTGATTAAGTCATTTAATCCTTATAATAACACACAGAGGTTGAATAATATGTCCAAAGTCACATGGTGAGTAACTGGCAGTGCTTTTACCCACTGGGCTACACTGCCCAGTGGGATACTTACTGCATTGACTTAGTGGATAACTTCATCAACCAGAAAAAAGTCTTTACCAAATATCAGATGTTGTCAGCCTCCAACTCTACCAGAGAAGAATTTTATAGCAGAGTGACAAGATAGAGACAGCAAGTATGTTGACTCTTGAGAGAAAGCATCTTTGAGAACATTGTAACAAACAACACTTGGGTGATATTATGAACAAAACCTGTCAACCCCTGAAGGATGTTCAGAGTTGTTCGCTATTGCAGCATGATCTAATCCACTCTGACTGATGCAGTCATGCTTCCCCAAATGCTTAATTTATAGATGAGGAAACCAAGACCGTGAGGGATTAAGAAGCTTCATCAAAACTCTCAGTTATTCAGCACGGGAATCAGAGATCAGAACCGAGTCCTCCTGACATCTGTCAGATGCACAAATATTCCAAGGGACACAAAAATAATTTGTAAAGTGAGAAGATCATGTGCTCCCAATAAGATTTGTTTTCTTTAAGGTCATGCCTGTGTTTAGAAGGCATAACTCATGAAACTTTACCATTTGAAAACTTCCACGGTCCTTTCCTTTTGGAGAACAAATTAAAATACAATAATTCTTCCCATATTTCATAAAAGTCACAGTCATTCAGAAGCATGTGGGACTTCCCTGGTGGCACAGTGGTTAAGAATCCGCCTGCCAGTGCAAGGGATACGGGTTCAAGCCCTGGTCCGGGACGATCCCACATGCCGTGGAGCAACTAAGCCCATGCGCCACAACTAGTGAGCCTTTGCTCTACAGCCCATGAGCCACAACTACTGAGCCCGCATGCCACAACTACTGAAGCCCGCGCGCCTAGCTCCACAACAAGAGAAGCCACTGCAATGAGAAGCCCGCGCACCGCAACGAAGAGTAGCCCCTGCTCACCGCAACTAGAGAAAGCATACACGCAGCAACGAAGACCCAACATGGCCAAAAATAAATAAATAAATAAATTTATATATTAAAAAAAGAAGCATATGTATGTGGTTATTAAATTTTACCTCTGACAAGCCTACTCACATGTTTGGACAAGAATCTCAGGTGTTACTTCTGAATTTTACATAACTACAGTTTGATATGACTTGTCAAATCAGTTGGAAAAAACCCATCAAACAGAAAACAAAACAACAGAACAAGATAAAAAAAGTCACAAGAAATAAACATAGTCCCACAAATATTAAATCCCCCAAAACAATTTAGTGGAGAGAAGAGATTATGATTTACAACACCAAAATATCTTATTATCGTTTGGGGTGCTTTCCTCTTAGTTGTCCTATGTTCTTCCACATTTCCAGCTTCTGCATCTCTCTTTTACTAATTCTTTCTCTCAGCTTATAAGCTCAGATTCTCCACACCTCTACTGTACCGTATCTAGCCACGTGTTCCTACATAGCTGCCATCCGTTCTTCCTCTTCCTTTCTCATTCACGTTCTTGAAGTTGCTACTCAACCATTTCACTTCTTTATCTTCCAGTCACTTCTCTACCAGCTCTCAGCCTGCCTTCCCTCCTAATTTCCTTCCTTTCGTACCTTGAACCTTGAACAATGTTTAATGAGCACCCCATACATGGAAGCTATGGTACTAGATATTTGGGATTCAATGCAAGATAAGACAGACATGGTCTTTGCTGTCACAGAGCAAGAGTCTAGTGGAGAATACAAACAAATGCAAAGAACATCGCCACACAGTGTGGTAAGGGTCCAGCATGTAGTGGAAATACTTAAGAATGGTATCAAGCCCAGACTCAGGTAGTCAAGGAAGCCTTCCTGGAGAAGTTGACTATTATCTTGAGACTAAAAGAATGAGGGAGGCTGGGAGAGCATCCTAGAAAAAAAAAATGCTCAGAGGTGTGAAAAAGCATGTGTGGTACGTCAAAAGTTGTAGAAAGAAGTTCAGTCTCTCTGAAGTGAGGAATGCACCAGATGGGAAGAAAGGAGAGATGCTAAGAAGGACCAACTTACGCAGGGTCTCTTAAGTCATGTTAAAAAGTTTGAAGCATCAGGATCTGATTTGTGTTCTAGTGAGGACACTTGGACAATGGAGTGTAGAATATACTGAAGGTAGCCAAGTGTGAATTCAGGAAAATCAGTTAGGAGGGTTTTGGCTGCAGTCCAGGAGAGAGGTGTTGTCATGAATGATAAATGATAAAGGCAATGGAGCTCCATGGCAGCATTTGAAAGATATGTATAAGGTAGAATAAGCAGGATTTGATAGTTGATTAGATCAGTGGTCCTGAACAGGCTGATTTTGATCTCCGGGGGGACCTTTGGCAGTGTCTGGGGACATTCTGAGCAGAGGCCAGTGACGCTGTTAAACATCCTGCAACGCACAGGACAACCCCCAGGACAAAGAATTCTCACGTCCGAAATGTCAATAGTGCTTAGATTGAGAAACCCTGGGCTGAGGATAACTTAACTATTTTGATACTGAGCTATAGCCAAGAAATCATTATTCACTTAAATCGAAGGCCTAAGTGGTTAGGAGAAAATAATAGACTTTTTGTACTAGCCTAGCAATCTTTAGGATGTTAAGAAACATCGTAGAGTTTCCTGTTATTATTGTACCGAATTAAAACTAGTATAAGGCTCTTGCAGTTAGCTCATGCTTTAGAAAAAGTTCTGCAATATTTTAATTAAATTTAAATTTATATACTCAGCCAGGTAGTTTACGTTATCATTCTCTGCGTTTTCGTTGTGACTATGTTTCAGTCCTCCAAACTCTGATATAATTATTAACCTAGCATCGGATCTACTATAGCACGTTGTCTGGTTTCTTAAATCAGTGGAAGGGGAAGGACACCTTTCGATGTCCCTTTGATAGATATCATCACATACTGTGCTCAGTGCGGAGGACAAGAGCGGGACTCTGGTGAATACGGAGGTCTGCCATCCAGAGGGCCTCAGCTGCAGGCTGAACGTCAGCAGGCAGCTTGCAGCTGTCAGTGTCCGCAGGGTCCCCCTCACCTGCGCAGAGCTGCCTCTCCCGAGAGCTCGCCCTTCCAGCGGTGCCCACGTCCAGTGATTGACGGAGGGAGGTGCGTAAAGGCCCGCCCATTTCCCTGGGGATTGGCTGAGGCCCGTCAGGCCTGCGTCTGTTTGCCCAGCTCTCTCTACCCAATCCTGCTCCCGTCCTCTTCCTTCCACAAGTGTCGATCCCTATCTGTACTCTGCACATCAAACTCCATCCCAGTACCTTCTGGGACTTAGCATTTAGCACCCTATACCAGGGGTCTCCAAGCCCCGGGCTGCGGACAGATACCAGCCCGCGGCCTGTTAGGACCAGGGCCGCACAGCAGGAGGTGAGCAGGGCGAGAGTGAGCGAAGCTTCCTCTGCCTCTCCCCATCGCCCGCATTACCTCCTGAACCATCCCCACCCCACCGCACCACGCCCCGCTTCGTGGAAAAATTGTCTTCACGAAACCGGTCCCTTGGTCCCTGGTGCCGAGAAGGTTGGGGATCGCTGCCCTATACCGTCCCTTTTCTCTTTCCTATCACCAGGACTGACAACATAATTACAGGGCCTGGTGCAAGATGAAAATGCAGGACCCCTTGTTCAAAAGGCAGGGAAAAAAAGGGCCGGTAAACGTACTAAAATGGGAAGCTTTTCCTTTTTTTCAGTGGTCTCGGTTTTTCACGGTGTTTTAAATTTACTATTTACTGTTGTTCTGAGTAAAGAAAATGGAAATGTTAAATTAGTAGCACAAATCTGCCATTCGTCTTTATATTACCGGTAGCCCTACCTTTTACTTTCCTTCTGTGTCATCATTTTCAGCATAAGCGATCCAGAGAAGCAACACGAGTAAGAAAGGATCTGATAGGAATCCTCGGCCCTTTGCCTTTCTTTAAACACCATTGCCTTCTTCTGCATTTGAAGCAAGTTTTGGTTTGAAAGGAAAGCATGGTCTCTCTCACTCCCCTGTACACAGGCTCACTCAGTTGTAGGTGTAACACACTTACCTGGTACTCAGTCTGAGTCTTACTGGACTCCCACACAAGAGTCTACTGGAATTCTGCGCCCTGGGGCATCTCTAAGACTATGTGCAAATGGAAAAGCACAGAATTGCAGACTGAAGAATCCGTGGCTCTCTGCTCACATGCATGCTTCGTTGTCCCATTGGACTTCACTTACAAAATGCAAATTCAAAGATAAAATTATTAGGAATTTTAAGGCAGTGACAGCTGAGTTAAGCCAAGTTTAATGCTTCTGAGTGCCAGATTCTGTGCGACTGTATAGGTTGTATGCCCATGAAGCTGGACCTTCATAACAGCAGTCCTGATTCACCCTGATTCTCTTCCCCCTTCTTTAACTTTTCCATCACTCACTTTTACATCCAGCAGCAACTGGAGAGGAAAGAGAGAGTAAAATAACAGGTTATTAGGGGCTGCTGAAGCATAATGAGTTGGAATGTGGTCCTATCCAAGGAGACAGATAACCTCCTATCTCATCCCCAAGCTGCAAGGCCTGATTTCTTTCCCTGCTATCACGGAGCTCTAAAAGCTTCCTGTCCTGAATTATCTGTGTGTGGTTCATTCCAAACTATTGCTTCTGGATCACTTATGTCTTGTTTTTCCTAAGTAATTAGCTATTTTTCAGCATAAAAATTTCTCTGTCTCTGTCTCTGTTTCTGTCTCTGTCTCTGTATATACACCCCCATACATATGTATACACACACACACACATAAATTTCTGATTGTATAAGAAATCAGGTTCACTGTAAAATAATTCAAAATGCAGAATAAAGACAAAAAAATCATTTATAACCTCACCAAGCACATATAATGACCGGATACATTTTCGTTTATATGCTTTCAGGCTTTTTCTAGTTACATGAACTACATTTTTATAAAAATAAGCCCTTACTATATGAGCTATTTTGTAACTTACTTTTTTACTTAACATTATATTGTGAATTTATTTCCAAGTCAATAAATACAAGTCAAATCATTTTTAATACCTAATAATATTTCATTTTATTGATATGCTATAAGTTACTTAACCAGTCCCTTACTGACGGACATATATGCTGTTTACAATATTTGGCTATTATAAATAGTTCTCCAGAATATATCCTTTTATGTGTATCTATTATTATTATCATCACCATCTGTTTATTAACTTTGCTTAAAACCTAGAAGTGAAATTGCTGGGTGATGTATAACACTTTATTGTCAAGTCTTAACTTGTATAACAACCTCTTAGAAGTTTCAGATGTTAGTGAAACAGTATGATGCATAACAATCTATGTGTCTGACCTGTCATCTATTCCATAAGACCTTCCCTGCAGCAGTGATCTTCACATCCACTTGGTTTCAGCAGCTGCTCTAGTGGGTGAACACTTGTTTCTTTTTTTTCTTTAATTAATTAATTAATTTATTTATTTTTGGCTGCGCTGGGTCTTCGTTGCTGTGCACGGGCTTTCTCTAGTTGCGGCAAGCAGGGGCTACTCTTGGTTGCAGTGCGTGGGCTTCTCACTGCAGTGACTTCTCTTGTTGCAGAGCACAGGCTCTAGGCGCGTGGGCTTCAGTAGTTGTGGCACACAGGCTCAGTAGTTGTGGCTCAAGGGCTCTAGAGCACAGGCTCAGTAGTTGTGGCTCACGCGCTTAGTTGCTCCTCGGCATGGTGGATCTTCCTGGACCAGGGCTCGAACCCGTGCCCCCTGCATTGGCAGGTGGATTCTTAACCACTGTGCCACCAGGGAAGTCCTAAACACTTGTTCTTATCCCTTAGAACATCCCAGTGGTTGGCTTCTGATTTCCCACTTATTACAGGCCAGCAACGTACCATTGAAAATCAATTAAAACCCCTGGAGACTGGAACAGATGATTGAACCAAAACTTGAAACTCTCAATCAAATACATGTTCATTCTTTTTTTTTTTTTTTTGGTATAAAATGCTTACACTTTTTATTTTTCAGATGTATTTCAATTTTTTTTGTGGACTTCCAGACATACTTCTCTCAGGATTATGCACAGACAGCCTGGATCCATTCCATTGTAGACTGTGTGACCATGCTCTGTGGTGAGTATCTCCAGGGATAGATAATTACTGGCTACCCTTGAACTATACATGACAGTGACCTTCCACTGCCTTTGATGACCAGTTTTTCTGAGTAGAAGGGCTATGATTAAAAATTGGCTAAAACCATATAAAAAGAAAAGTATGATCCTGCCTTTAGCCAAACCCACCCAGATGTGCTTTTGCAGTTAACATTCTTGGCTGATGTCAGATGGACCAGGTAGTGAACACAGTCAATTGGACACATACCTATAGAGATAGGGAACTGGGCAATCACAGGACTTGTCCTGATTTTGGACGCAGTTAACCGTACAGTATATGCCCTTGCTTTCTTCTGAATGCTGTGGTCCCCTCATTCTCCAGCCACATAAACAGCCATTGGAAAGCACCATGAGCCATTTCAATGTGATCTCCTTAAATGAGTGCCAACAATATGTGCGTCACATCTCAAGTCTTGTTTTCATTCTCGTCCCTTCCCAGAGGGCTCAAAGTTTGGCTCGTTTTTCATGCATCAATCTTCATTCTTAGAGAAGTATTGTAGAAGGATAGAATGGTGCAATCATGAGATAAGCACATTCACTACGGCTGTAGTTTTCATCAAGAGCCACACAGGTGCTATGTACAGTGTACAGAGTGTTCTCAAGACTCATGGAATCTCTCATCGATCTGTATAGTAAGGAAAAACTAACCTTGAGATTTTTCTTTTTAAAAATTTCCAACCAAAGTTATTAAATGAGTGCCATAGAAATTTTCTGTAATTGGGTCAAATCAAAATGATCTATTTGCAGACTAGACCCATTTAATCCTTTCATTTAGATGACTCCTGAGTATTTTAGAAAACTGTTATATCTTCAGGCCATGTCTTTTTTTTTTTTTTTTTTTTTATCTTTGCCCTTTTATTTAGAGGGTAGAAGAGGGAAGAAATTTGAAAAACATACTTATACTACCGTCTCTTTTCTCATACCCTTTTCCTTACCATAAATTAAATCACCATGCACTGAATTTCAAGACCAATGCCCTATCACTAAAGCTGTCAAGTTTTGCAAATTTACACGATGACAGTTCAGTGCTCCTTGACTGGCAAACTTCTCTCTGGGTGTGGGTGTCCTGAAGCCTCCCAGATCCCTGCAGTCATACTGCTTCTCAACCACACAGTAGCTAGGTTCAGGCCATGTCTTAATGGCAAAAGAGAAATACTATATTATTTGGTATCATAAATCATGTCATCTATTCCATTCTAGGTACTGATTCATATTTATTTTTAGAAAAATGTACATAATCAGGAATTGGTTGATTTGTGCTGAAATGTATTTCCTTGGTTGGGAGGAATTTGAGTGCAATTCTAGGTTTCACGAGACGGCTAAGTTGACACTACTGATAACGCTGGAAGGTCATAAGGGATCAAAAAATCATATTTTCAGGTTTTCTTTCTAGCCTTTTTTTTTTTTAACCAGTAAGATGATCACTTGGGTTTCAGGGTCAGATGATTAGTCACAGCCTTTGTGTGGGCATGCCAAGACAGCCATGTTTATCTTTCATGGAGGATACAGGTGACTCATATCTCTCACTATTATCCTTTGGAGAATATTTATAATCCCTCAAAGAGGAATAAATGACCTTCAGTGACCACAATGGTCACAATGACCATGTGAGGCATTGAGCTAAAAGCAGCGTCATGTTAGGTGCAGAATATTTAAATTCTGCAGAATCACATCTGGGACACCCATTGGGGTCATATCTGCCCTATGATGAACAGAGAAGTGAACATTTTTCATTGAGTTTAGTATACATTTTGTCACTTTCCAATAGCCATAGCAGCATCAGTCTGGAGAATTAGATATATTTTCAGGAGATTTGCTCATTCCTATTCCCCAGAGGTTATATATGCAGCCAGCCACTATTCTAACTAGATGGGATATTAAGCTGATGACTGATTCTATCATGTACATTTGTGTCACACCCAATTTTAACCTGATTGATATAAAAATTATACTCCACAGATATCTAGAGAATTGGCTCTTCTGATCTTGTTACTAGGAGTACTGGTGTCAGCATGAATTATTCTTCAGAAAGAAATTCACATACATTCCTCACCCATCGTCTCTGCCATCAGTCTGAGAGACCCAAGGAGCCAGAATAACAGGGTGAAATAACCCTGCACTCGGTGTCAGGTTCCCTGAACTGTATAGTTCTTGGTGATCTTGGGTATGTCATATTCCCCTGAACTTCAATTTCTTTTTGGCCTCTTCCAGCTTTAGTTATTAGTCTATAAGCCTGGAAGTTGGCACAATTCTGACACATTGTTAAACCACAAATAGAGTGAGGCCAACCAAAATGTCATCATCTCATTTCCTAGATTTTCTGGGCTTTGATTTCTCATCCACAGGGTTTCCAAAAGCCCGGACACAGTGCCAGATTGTGAAATTTGTCTATGATCTCTCTCCCTGGCCTTTTCCTGCATAACACTGCTGGCCATGCCGTGTTGCCCACTTTCCTTCTCTACCATTGACCTGTCATAATTATTGTTAATTGTGTATGATCACTACTACATGAAACATACAAGGCACATCGCTGTGCAAGTGACATGTAGTTTAAAGGAGCTGCTTCGCTGTTTAAGAAACACCACATAATCCTGGGATTATGGCTGTCATAGAATGGAGATGTGCAATGAGCCGTCAAATGCCAGTCAGGAGATGTGATCCTAATTCCAGCTTTGCTACTTATTCTCTGTGGGACTATGGACAAGCCACTTCCTCTCTCCTTGGTTTCCAAATCTGTAGAATGAGTGGGGCGGGCTCGAGGCTTTGAAGATGGATCGTTCTCTGCTCTGCCAATGCAGCACCCACAGCCTTTCCACAGTGCCCTCAAGGCCTTTGTGTTGAACCTATTTATTATTGTTTTTGAAGCTCCACTTGGGAGTGTTGTCAGTAACCATTTTTCCTGTCAAGTGGGAATCATGCTGGGTGGCTTGCTTGCATCTACTGGTCTCATCCTGGGCTCATTTGCCACCAGTCTGAAGCATCTCTACCTCACTCTGGGAGTTCTTACAGGTAAGGGCACTTTGTACCACCCTTCTCACCCCACCCTATCTGGGGGTTGCCAAGCCCACCAACAGAGCAGTAATTCATAAAATATTCATTTTGTAAAATGCATAATTTATCTTAATGTCTGCCTACCTAGCAGTTAACCAAAAGGGCTAGAAATGCAATGGACTGTCGTACTGTAGTGAAAATGTATCACCACTTTAATTCAGCCACTTGACAACAGTGACTGCTGGCTTTCCCTTGGGCAGCCGTGTATGGCTGAGATTCTCCACTCAGAAGCAATATGACATTAGCCAGAGCAACATAAATTTTCGGCAATGATCATTCTCCCAACATCTTTGCCAAGACATTGAAATACTGTCTGTGGTTGACCTGAGTTGCCCCTACTTTATAGTGAATACCATTGTCCAATAAATGGGGGTGTACCATTTTAAAAAGAAAGCCCCTTGTGAATATTCTTACGTTGCACATTTTCTTTCGATGTTATGGAAGTATCTTTAGAGAATGAAGCCCATAGAAAGAGAAGCAACTGATGTGCATTCCATAAATCACACTTACAGGGACTGCATAGGATCAAGGTGGGCTTGGTTGGTGGGACTAGAGCAGCAGTTTTCTGCCCCATCACTCAGAGTGGAGGGTAACACTAAACTCTTGTCTGGGCCACAGGGGTAGCATGATCAGGCCAATAAAGGATATAATCTCATAGTAAGGTTATAAATCTAGCTCTGTCAGCTAAAAAAGGTATCTGTCCCCTGTCATCCAAAGGGCCTGACTGCTAGGGTGTCCCATCATCCCAGTTTACCAGGAACTATCCTGGTCTTGGTGCTGAAAGCCTCACATCTGGGAAACCCCTCAGTCCAGGCAAATTGGGATCATTGCTCACCCTGCTCTGCAGATGGGAACAGGAGCTGAAGGTAGTTCTCCTTTTCCTTCCTTGACATTTAAATTCCGAGTTTAAAGCCCTTCAGATTTTCTTGACTTAAAAGGAATAGAAGTGGAAAATCTTGAAGAGGCTTTCTGCTGACTTTAAGGGATATTTTCAGGTGGCTATGTGTACATGATATGTTCATGTATCAAATTGGCACAGTGTTTCCTAATATGTGAGATTACTCTGGAGCTTTCACAGGGTCACAAATGCTATTTAAACCCAAATTCTAGTGTGGTCCAGACTATCAGAGTTGTGTCTTCAGGGGCAGTGAAGAGTTGAAGTAATTCTCTGGACAATTTAAAAATACTTAAATTTTCCAGAGATAATTTAAAAATACTTAAATTATCCAGAGATAATTTAATTTATTAAAATTAATTTTAATTTATTAAAAAAGAAGTGTTGGTGGGGAGAATAAATTTCTTAGGTCAGTGTTATCCTGATTTTCTAGTTAATTCAAATTGAGCTTGTGTAATAGTTTTTAAGTTCTTCATTTTATTTTGCTTAAGTCATATTCCCTTAAGGCTTTTCTTCCCAAGAAGAAAGTCATATATATGCTATACTTTCCAAATTGTGGATGACTGGTGAGGGGAGACCCATTTTCAGCTTGGTGTAGAAAGCAGTTTTAAAGGGGTTTATTTGAAGGTCAGATTCTCTTTATTCCAAATAGTATGATTCTGAGAAATGTTCTTTCCGTAGCTGTTCATGCCGTGCCACCAGCACTCACAGAGTTCTCTTTATCCCCAGGTCTTGGATTTGCACTTTGTTACTCTCCAGCTATTGCCATGGTTGGAAAGTATTTCAGCAGACGGAAAGCCCTTGCTTATGGGATCTCCATGTCGGGAAGTGGCATTGGCATCTTCATCCTGGCTCCTGTGGTTCAGCTCCTTATTGAACAATTTTCCTGGAGGGGAGCATTACTTATCCTTGGGGGTTTCGTTTTGAATCTCTGTGTTTGCGGTGCCTTGATGCGGCCAATTACTCTTAAAGATGACCAAACAACTTCAGAGCAGAACCATGTCTGTAGAACTGAGACACAAGGCTTTCAGCGGGCGTCTCCCTCTTCGACTTGGACTAAAGAATGGGTGCAGACCTGCCTCTGTGGCTCTTTGCAGCAGGAATACAATTTTTTACTGATGTCAGACTTTGTTGTGTTGGCCATCTCTGTTCTATTTATGGCTTACGGCTGCAGCCCTCTCTTTGTGTACTTGGTGCCTTATGCTTTGAGTATCGGAGTGAGTCACCAGCAAGCTGCTTTTCTTATGTCCATACTTGGGGTGATTGACATTATTGGCAATATCACGTTCGGATGGCTAACCGACAGAAGGTAAAATCCATGAAACCGCCATTGGCTCCCCACTAGGGACTTTAAACTTTGAGTTTCCCCTCATCACCTTACCCTCTAGAATACCTAGGTCTGAATAATGTTAACAGGTTTTCGATATCTGAAGGCAACTCCCTTGTTGGTTCTTCTAGTCAGAGGTCAGCAAACTTTTCTGTAAAGGGACAGACATTAAACAGACAAAGTCACATTGGCTTTGTGGGTCGTATGATCCCAACTATCCAACTCTGCTGTTGTAACACAAAAGCAGCCATAGACAATATGTGACCAAGAGAGAGTGGCCATTTCCAATAAGACTTTATTTAATTTTAAATTAAAATTTTAATTTCTTATACAATTTTTCCCTTACAACATTTTATTGTTCTTTTGATTTTTTCCAATCATTCAAAATTGGAAAAACCATTCTCAGTTCACAGTCCAAAAAACAAGTGGTGGGCTGGATTTGGCCATAGTTTGCTGACACCTGTTCTAGATTGTTTCGGATGGTGGGTATGTATAAATGGCAGAAGCGAAGTTCTGGTGACAGATTTAATTCCATTCTAAGTCAAGTCATTCCTCCAGTGAGACAACTTTTGTTTTAGTTTCTTTTGAAACACCCCAGAGAGTGGCTGGCAATAGAGAGAAGAGCCGACTCCAGTCCAGGCAGGAGAATCAGGTCAATAATAACATGTTATCTGTAGCCACGTATTTATATTTGACAGTGCAAATAGCAAATAGTTTCATTAGGCTTCTAGGCTTAGAAACCAAAGTTATAAGAAATCTACTGAGTAGTTTCTTCAGCTAATGCTAATCTGTTTGGATTGAAGAGAGCAAACTACTCATATTCTCCTAAATGATGGACTCTTCACACTTGAGCTATGACCTGGAAGAGCTATCATCCTATGGCTTCTCACACGTTATGTCTTTGGGAACTAATCAGGATCCAACTGCCATTATCCAGCATCATGAATATAATATTTAGGATTAAATCCACATTTTTAATGGTTAAGGAGTTGGTGGGAGAGCAAAGGGTAACCATCTTTACAATCAAATCACTCAACAAGAAGCAGCCTGGTATAAGTCTGAGAGAGGGATCTCTAGTCTGAGATATACAAGACCTAAGTTCTTGTGCTGGCTCTGCCCCATATTATCCCTGTGACCTAGAGAAAATCACCTAACCCTCAGATCCTCAATGGTCTTCATCTGTAAAATGGATCAGTTCAATATTTGCCTATGGACATTATAGCATTTTGTGAGGCTTAAATGAGATTGTGGGCAGAAAAACATTTGTAAAGCATAAATTGCTGGTGCTGATGTTATACAGAGTCTTTAAAATAATAGGTATCATAGATGGGTTTGGATCTACAAAGGGAAGTGTTCATGGAAGTACCACTGGGGAGGTCTTGAAATAAGACTTAGTCCTAATACGAGACCTTCATAATCTCTGGCAAATCACCTTCATTTCTTCATATTATGGCTTCCTCTTTGTATAACCACTTGGGTTATTGAGCATATATGATGTGCTGGAGACTAACGGATGACACATCTGAAAGCATCTAACATGGTAGACTTCTAGACAATATTAGTCTCCTGACACTCTATGTGTTATTTCACAACTATCCTTGAATAACACTATGAGATAGACAGCCTCCCCATTTTATAGCTAAAGGAATTGAGGTTAGAGTTAGGCAGTTAGTAGGTGGTAGAATTGGATTCAAACTTCTATCTTTCTAATTTTAGAGCACAGGTTATTTTCTACCATACCATGCTTCCTGGGAAGATACATTCTTGCATTTGCATATACCAAAAGAAAGACAGGAAGACAACATAGAAAACACACAATGGGGAGGCCATCTCTATAAATAATTGTAGTGCTTACTGCTACCTGGGCATGGTTCTAGAGCTCTTTGATAGAACCTGTGCATACTGCACTCATTCTTGGTCTTCACATCCACAGGTGTCTGAAGAATTACCAGTATATTTGCTACCTCTTTGCCATCGGAATGGATGGGCTCTGCTACCTCTGCCTCCCAATGCTTCAAAGTCTCCCACTGCTCGTGCCTTTCGCTTGTACTTTTGGCTACTTTGATGGTGCCTATGTGACTCTGATCCCAGTAGTGACTGCAGAAATCGTGGGGACCACCTCTTTGTCATCAGCGCTTGGCGTGGTGTACTTCCTCCATGCAGTGCCGTATTTGGTGAGCCCACCCATTGCAGGTAAGTTTGCAGAGAGAACCCCCAATCACCTCTTCTCTGTCATATTGATGTAAAAACAGTGAACTCTCACACACCCATGAGGATTGGAAGTAAGTTGGGAAGGGTGAAAGAGAAAGGGATGCCAGAGCCACCAAAACATCATGGTCTAACCTACATCCTTGTTTTATAATCTTCTTCCAACTAACTGGGGGACCTTAGCATACTTGGAAAGAAAAAGTCCCAAATTAGGATCTTGATTCCATTCCACACTAATGATAGAAGCAATGGAATGAAGCAGCTGTTCAGACTTATAAATAAGTTGGGCACATTCAGAGGGAAGGCTGGCAGGAGAACAGGATTCCAGTAGGGGGGGGCGGTAGGCAGTGAGGCTGAAATGATAAAGTGCGGGTGTCATAGTGGAATGTCTTGAGTGCCAGCCGAAGGAGTGGGGCCCTATATGCTTCAGAGAATACGGCTAGTATTACAGCTTTTGGGCAAAGGGGTAGTAAAGTAAAGAGTATATTTTAGAAAACATGATCTAGCAATTGATCTGGTAACTTAGGGGAGAAACAGGATTTCATCCTAATAGTTCAAGAGCCATCTGATAAAGGCCTGAACTAGGGCTGCTGCGGCAGAAATGAGAATGAGCTCTGGGACAAGGGGGAAATTTGGGGGGAAAAAATCAACTGAATTTAGCATGTGGGGATGAAGGAGGGAAAGAAGTCCAAGATAACTTAGGAGATAATGGCATGGCTGAAAGAAATAAGGAAGTTGGAGAGAGTAGCTTTGCCAGAAAAATACTAAAAATTTAATGTTTAGACATATTCAGATATCTGAAATACCCAATAAAATGCTCAATAGCGCTGTTTAAGGATGAAATCTGAGCATTTGAGGAAGGCCAGATTTGGATATACAGATTTGGGATTCAAGATAAAGCTTCTAGAATGTTTTATAAACTGTAAAATGATATAAAAATTAAAAACATAATTAAATAAGTAATTCAACAAATATTCATTGCATGCATTAAATAATTCAACAAATATTTATTGCATGCATTAAACAAGTAATTCAACAAATCTTTATTGCCTGTGTACACCAGCACTGTGTTTGGCGCTGTCAGTTTAGCAGCAAACAGGTCAGAACCCATGCCTTCTTGCTGGGGTGTGTGGTCTAGACCAGTGTCTCTCAGAATGAGGTCTTGGGACCACCTGCATCAGAATCCCCTGGGGCCCTTGTTAGAATGCAGACTCCTTGACCCTCCCTCTGTGATCTGGACCTTTGGGGGTGAGTTCCAGGAATCTACACTCTCAGCCAGTTTTCTTGTGATGCTCCTGTACACTAAAGATTGAGAATAATTGGTCCAGATTATTACCTGCCTAAATTAAAAACGAGAGTGAAGAAATTCTCTGAAGATAGGCAGAAGAGAAATGAGCCAAACATTTGCTTAGAAGGAAGGGAGGGAATTTTTTGAAGAAGGCAGGATTTCTGCTTTAGCTGCTATTATGAATAGACAGTTTGGGTTATTTCTAAACTCCAGCAATTGCTAAAGCATCAAACCAAGGGAAACTGACTGCTTGATAGCTGCTGATGAAAATTCCTCGTCAGTTTAAACTCCATGACAAAGGACTACATGTTTACTGCTTCATTTTTGGAAAATGCCCCCAAAATGTTCCCACATCCTCCCTCCATAGCCACTTTTTTGTGTTTACCAACCTTTAGGGACAGTATAGCTCTGTTAAAAAGTCATAGGACATAAATTGGGATTCCTGGATCCTTTTTTCAAACCCTGGCCTTCATTTGGCAAATCAGACATTATACTCATTGCCAGGTACTAGAGGATTAGCGTGTGAGTTCCTTTTTAATACTTCTCTTATTTAATTACTTTTAAGATAACTCTCTACTCAATCTCTTCTGTTTTCTGCTACAAAAATGTACAAGCAAATCACATGATAACTAAAATATTGGAGAGTAGTTTGGATTGCAGGAAACTTTTTGGGGGCTTCTAACAATTTTTGCATGCCATTTTTGACTAATGGTTTTGAAGTAGGTGAGAGGAGAAATCATACACTTCTCTGGTGGATTTTCTTGGCATATAAGTAAAGTTTGGAGGAATTTTAAAAAAACCTTTTTAGAATTTGAAAAAGAACAGATACATGTATATGTATAACTGAATCACTTTGCTGTACACCTGAAATTAACACAACATTGTTAATCAACCATACTCCAATATAAAATAAAAATTTAAAAAACCTTTTTAATCACAAAATAATTTCCTGCCAAGGTCTAATTTTACCCCACTGAGTCTCTGATTATTGTGACCTATATTTTGCATATCATATACTCTGGTGCTCCTCAAAATTTAGAGCTGGAATAGATATTGTGGCTGATTTGTTGCAATAAGAGATAAAGAAAAAAAGCTGTGATTACAGAATTCTGCTTTCTGAAGTTTGCATTTTAAACTGTAAGATGGTCCAACGATCTGATTTTCAAACTGGATGGGGTACGATGACTGGATCCAACAGAAAATTTGGATTCTGCTTTATCTAGAAGCATGTTCTATTACTCAGGATAGTCAGTATATGGCTGCTGGGAATACTACTACTAGCATTCTGTACAATTACATTCTCTTAACACCCTAGATAAAGAAAGAATCCCATCATCAGTAATTTGAATGATGCTATTTTTATCTTTTCTACCGTATTTCATGGGATTAATAATAAGAATAACTAATATTTATTGTGTGAATACTAAGAGTGTGACACTTCCAAGCACTTTACATAATAACAACAATCCATTTTAGAAGTTTCCCTAGAAAATAGAATGCATTTTTCAGTTGCTGCACAATACTCTTAGGACATCTGCTTTTTGTGTCAAAATTAGAGCAGCGGTGCTAGCAATCTACTGTTATTATCCTCACAAGCTATTAGATTTGAGAGTGGGTAAATAATTGAATTTTCAACTCAACAGTATCATTTTGCTGTTGCTTGTTACAGGATGGCTTGTAGACACGACTGGCAGCTACACTGCAGCGTTTCTTCTCTGTGGATTCTCAATGATATTTAGTTCTGTGTTGCTTGGCTTTGCTAGACTTGTAAAGAAGATGAGAAAAACCCAGCTGCAGTTCCTTGCCAAAGAATCAGATCCCAAGCTGCAGCTATGGACCAATGGATCGGTGGCTTATTCTGTAGCAAGAGAATTAGATCAGAAAGATGGGGAGTCTGTGGCTATAGCAATGCTTGGTTCCAACCCCACATGATCAATGGCCTTGAGCCTGAATCTTCAGGGCTGAAAGAGGTGGGACCACTGTATTGTACATGTTTCTGAAGGATTTTATTTTGGCAGAAGTATTGCCTTCCAAGGAAATGTATCGTTTTATTAATATGTTGGTAGTGGAAAAATGGCAAATAACAAAGCAAGCTGGACTGGCTCAGAGTTTCCCCATGTGGGATTTGTACTCACAATTGAACTCACATCTTTTGGGCAATGAGCATCAGACCATGGAGAATGTTAGGACATAGCTGATATAATTCGCTGTAAATAGAGGTAATTTCAAGGCATGACCAAAGCAGATGACACTGGGCGCAGCTTTGTTTCAAATTCTCTGCCCCTCCATCTTCCCTCCTCAGTTAGAAGGTAAACAGAAACGTTGACATGTAGGTTTCTTTATGCTGTTTAGAGAAGGGGCTTCTGTATTAATCATTGCCTTTTGAAGAATCTAAAGTACTCTTCAACAACCTGTTTCAAATGCTAATGAGAAACTCCACTAGGAAGAAGGTTTGGCATCCTCACCTTCCACCACCACTGAAAGCTCTTTTCCTAAGACGAGGCACTTAACCTCCAACCAGACGCTCACCTCTGTTGCTATCACATATAATACTTACTCTAAATTGAGTAGAACACACCAAGACACATGGGCGATTTCTAAATCCTACCAGAAATGTTAACACTAATGCTTCCCTTTTTTTTTTCCTTTAGAAATAAAGCATTTATTTAAACTGTAGACAATTCCTGTTAGGAACGGAAAAATGTTGGCAGCATTCCAACTGGGCAGGAATTGAATTCTTGAATCAGCAGGTCTCTGGTGAAAGTTTTCTTTTCAGAGCAGATATTTAGGTTCGTTACCCAAAACAGGACTTGGGAGTTTTGCCTGAAAAATATTATTCTAGAGATACTCTGAAGCTGAGATTCCTTTCTCCCTGTGTTAATTTTTGTTCCAGTGTCCACTGCTATTCATCTCTTTATAGATAATCATTAGTGGACCTTTTCAGCTGAATGAGAAGACGTCAGGGGTTAACCTCAGCACCATAGCCCTCCCACAAATTGTAGCTTTGGTCAGGGGAGAGGGAGGACAAAGTTAAGAAGGCTAGTGGTGTGTTGTTTTTACAGTTGATAATCACATACCTTAACTCATTGGATTATAGCTTGCTCATTCCCAAGTACCCTACTTTCCTGTGGTGTGGGATAAAGTCTTCAGATTGAAGAGGGAGGGCATGGGGAGAGAAGAGAAAGGCCAGATCCCCCAGCCTGTCTCCGACCATTTTAAGTCCTCTGAATTATAATCCTGAATCCCAAATCATGTTGCACCTGTAACATAGGGGCAAGTTATACAATTGAAAGCGGATTTTAATTATTCAAAAATTAAAATCTGAACCTCAGGGAACTATTTTGACCCTGAAGGCCATTCAATCCACTATCCCCCAACAGATCTCACAAATGCCTTGCCAGGGATGCTGAGAGAAAAAACACAGCCATGAGGAAGATCCAGGGTTGACTAAGCACATTCAGCAAGAGTCTTTGCCTATAACTGGATTATAAATATATATATAAAATTATATATTAATACATTGCTTTCCGAATGAAATGCTGACTTGGTTTGATGGCAGAAAACTTAATATCTCATAGGTGTTTTCCAAAGAGAAAACAGGAATGTTTCCTGTTATCTTTATACTTAGTTTGAGAATTTAGTTGTGAAACCACTTCCTTTGTCATTTGCAATTTAAAAACAATATTTGGAAAATATCTGTAAACAGTCAAAGTTAAAATGAAGTTTTATGTGTTTGGAATAGCACTTTACACTAAATGTCATTTCTTGAATCTTCAAGCCTAAAGATTTTTTGAAATATAAAGAGTTATAAATATTCTTATACATATTTTTTCCTAGTGATGATCAGAGTAAAATTTTGTTTATCTGGTTCTGTGATGTAATTTCTCTAAAGTATGATAAGTATTCATGAAAAATGAGCATAGAGATCAGAGCTTTTTAAAATTTGTATAAAATATTTGTGATATTCTGCCTTTATACATGCATACATTTGTATTTTACTTTTCTTTTTGGAGTGGCATTTTTAGGAAGCCAGTAAGGAAAATGTAGATCTTAGAGGTTACCATTGTCATCGACACAAAATTTTACTGTTACGTTCCATTTGTCTATACTGTTTATTTCAGAATGGAGCAATTCATGGGAATGATGTGTTTGTTTTGTAGAATCAAGAACAAAATTGTGGTGGGATGATTTTACATCTTAAATATTTCTTTATATCACTGCAAGTTCTACTTTGAAATTGACTGAGTAGAAAAGCAAACAAAATGTGTAACTTCTGTAGATACCATTTGGCCTTTTGTTCAGATTGTGATTTCACTAATAGATTGGATATTTATGATAATATTTTCTTATTTCAAAAGCATAATAAAATGAGTTTATAGTCATGTTTGGAAAAACATTTTTCCCCTGCACAAAGGGTTTGGATTGTATTGTGAGTGGCTCTGTCTGGATTATGCCAAGATGTAACTGGCATATAAAGATGTGGTAAGTAATCAAATAATTTACGAAAAGCATAACCATTTATTGAGAACTTCCAATGTGTTAGCTACCGTGTTAAGCGCTTCCTGTGCATTGTCTTATTTAATCCCCATAATAGTCTATATTATCACCGTTTAATAGACATGGAAACTGAGGCATTAGGTCCCACGGCTTCTGACTCTGTAGTCACTGCACTCTAGTGCCTGTAGTGAATTCCTGTAAAACTAGGAAGCTGTCTGATGCTGGAGTCTGCCTCCCTCCCTTTGTACCTGCTCAGATCATCTTCTCATGTGGGTTCAAGAAACCATTTGGAAATAAGCCCTTCCTTGGGGAGATGAAACCCTTTGGGTTATGCTTCAGTCTTCCAATCAGTATAGATGGGAAGATCCTGGATTGGAAATTTCCAAGAATCTTCCCAAGAGTCTGGTTCTATCAAGACCACTACTTCCAGGCTAAGTGGCTTAATATGCTGTCTGTTGATCCAGGCTCTTCTTTGGGAGCATTTGTCAAGGGCGGGGGTGGGAGGGGCGGAATGTGGAGAACGTTGGGCAGCACGCTTTGTCCCACCTTCCGCATTACCAAAGTCACGCTTTCTCAGTCAAGAGGTGAGTTCTTTCTGAAGTGCCTATACCATTGCCCAGTGATGATGAAGATGGTAATATCTATTTGGCACTCACCTTCCTGGTCCTAATAGGTCTAATTTGGAAATTGTTTATTGAAATGAAATAGTGTGAATCCAAGGTAGATATCTGAGTTTTTCTTCTCATACTTCAAAGTTTGTCTTTTTTTTTTTTTTTAACTCCGCTGAACAATACATTTTTATACATGTTGCCAGAGCAGCTACCAGTAAGAGATGACTGAGATTTTGTCCCATTAGCACAGAGCAATATTTGGTGGGAGGAGTGGGGAAAATATTAAATAATGATAAAAAGATTGATGTTTAAAACATTTTATTATGAAACTTTCCAAACATATACAAAACCAGAAAGAAAAGTACAATGAACTTGACGTACCCATCCCCCAGCATTTATCTACCCCTTTCCCTACACCCCTGATGAAGCCAGTTGAAATATGTTGACAACACATGTCTTCCATCAGTTGTCAAGGAATAACTAAACTTGGCAAGAACATGCTAGCGGAGGTTATGGGTGGTCAGTATCACCTATCAAAGAGCCACATCATTACCTACAAAGCTGATGGGGACCCCTTGCTTGCCGCGGTCTTCCTTTGGGTGTCTGAATTGCAGGCTAAATCTCTTTCTCCTTCTTTCCCAGCCCCGATGTGGTCTATCTACCTGAAGCTTAAGGAGGTGTCAAATAAGTGAAAAGTGCTTCTGAATTCTGGGAGAGAGTGATCACTGTTACTTTCATTATTACTCTTAATTATTTAAGTGTCAGAGCCCTCTTTGAGGGGTCCAGGACCTAGGATTGGGCTAAAATTAAATACAAAGCACTTTATTGTTGAGCAGTTAATGTATGTTCCACTTAAGATTTGCACTGGCATTAAAATTAGCATTTAAAATGCAGCCCTTTTAAAGTTTTCCCATAAAACTGCTTCCATTGTGATGGCAAGTTAGGTCTTTTCCCACTGACACGGGTAAAGATGGAAGAGTTAGTGGTCCCAGTCCTAGGAAAAGTGAAGACATATCTCAGTCCCTGTTTTTTCAACGGGGCCCTGAGCAGAGTCTGAGTATGTTTCCGTGGGGAAGAAGGTCTTCATGGGGGAAAGGGATGTGGGGCTACCTGAGGTTCCCGTGGACACTGAAGGCCTCTGGATCTCTAAGTGTGTCATTCCCTGCCCAAGCAGAGGTGGAAGAATTTGGACATCAGACTCTAGTTTCTAAAGTTCAAACAGAAAGGGGAAAGCCTTTTTTAGAATCGCTGAAGTTACACACTGGAATATGGCCCATGATGTCCTGCAGGGTGTGCTCTTGCCTAACTTCCAAACCTCCTATTGGGCTACATTCTTCCCACTCACCACACTGCAGTGCCCTGTTCTATCTGTTTCCCAGGTCATTTTGCATATATGGATCCCTCGGGATACTCACTTCTCATCTTTTGGGCCACAGTTTAAATGTCACTTCCCTAGAGAGTCTGTCCTTAACCATTGCCTCCTTCTAAATCACCTATCCCACCATCACCATCCACATGACTCGTTCTCATAGCACCCTGCTCTTTCCCATCAAAGAATGTATTTTAATTACAATTGCATGTTCATGTGTGTGTTTATTTTTAAATGTCACCTCCTCCACAAAACCACAGCTTTCTGAGGATAGCGATCGTACTGACTGACTTACCACTGAGTCCAGTGCCTAATCCACAGTCACTCAATAAATACTTGGTGAATGAATGAATGAGTGAAAACAATAAGTGAGCAAATGAGAAAAAGAACGAAGGAAGTAACTGCTAAACAGAATTATAATGCAGCAAGGGTAGGGCTGACTGAAGGTCAGGTTTGCTTGAAGTCGCTCTTGCACCCGGAACGCATAGGAAATGTTAGATGTTCCCAATTCAGTGGGCCTAAATAGGACACCTGGTAAGAAGTGTCACGTAAATAGCAGGTGCTCCAGAGCACTGAGTATCATGGGGCAGGTGTGGGAAAGGGAATAAAGGTGGCAAAGAGAAGAGTTGGTAGAAATATATTAATTAAAACTCTAGATTGAGGCCTGAATGTAAAAATGATACAACTGGGTTGAACCCAGACAGACGTAATTAAATAGCTCTGTTGTGCTCAAATGGAGTGGGAGGCCTGGGCAGGAAGCACTGCCCATGCAAGGGAGCCCTGGAATATTGGGAAAAGGTGGACACAGGAGCCTTATCGTGAAAAGATGGGGTTTCAGTTACAGGGACCACACAAGCTGCTCTTACTTTACGTGAAAACCCTGCTCCAGGGTTTGGCCAGGAGCAGTAGCCCCTGGCTGGAGTCTTGCCCGGGCCTGTGGCTGGCCTCTAACTCACAGGGCATGACTGAAAATCAGACGGCATACGGGCAAACTTGTTTAAGAGTTGGTGAGAGGAGTTCATCAACCACAACTAGTTATTAAGCACCTCCCTGGAACCTGGCATCATGTTATATATGGTGGGGAATTTAAAATACACCTACCACCGCTTCCGTGATCTCAGGTGTACTTCCTAATTGGTAAATTGAAACTAGCTCAGGTGAGAACAATCCCAAGAGGTTCTTAAATGCTGACTGCTGACTGAGGCTAAGGGCGTTGCGTACTCTGGGCGTTAAGAGAGGAAGAATTCGTGATGGGCCAGAGAAATCTGAGATGATGCCAAGGAACTCAGGTATGGAATTGAGTGGGTTGGAAACAGCCTCTCCTCTTTTCAGGGGAAGAAGCTGGGGAGTAAGGGAAAAGGATGTGGGGAAGCCGCTTTATGTGGCTACCTGAAGCTCTAGTAGATTCCTAAGGCCAATGCAAAATCAAACACAAGCTGACACTAATAAATGTTCTGGTGAGGGGATCCACAAAGGTGTCTGGGACTTTTGGGACTGCTGGGATTTGGGGCTGCATTTCGCTTCTCTAAATTAAAAACAGGGATTTTTCAGGGCCTGGGGTCATACTTTAATAATTACCTCTCAACTCTAAAAAGGAATCATTTGTAAGTTTTTTCTTCTTAAATAGTCCAGAGATTCAAGAAAGTTTTTTGTTTTGGTTTGTTTTGTTGTTTTTCAAATAACTACATGTTATGCAGCACTGCCATCTGCTGGAATTAGGGAGACCACTTCCCAAAGTTGGTGATGCCTCCAATTACAGTTTAATTGGACAAGGCCAGCCTTAGAACAAAGTTTGTTGTTTCCTTCTCTTCCCTCCCCTAGTCTCTACTCACTACCCATCCCACATTTATCCTCTTCCTCTTGCAAGTACAAATATAGGGATAAAGATGCTGTGTTGTATTTTTCAGTATATATTTTGATTGCCTAGTTCACGTCTCTATGTAGAATATCAAAGTTAATATGAGTGATGATTTTAATTGACTTAACTAGGGCTAACCATGGGTAAAATTTAATGCGAAAAAAAAAATACTTTGAGCCCTCTGTGGCCTTCTTTGGGAATTCAGATTGCCATCCTGGGTCCCATTCTTTGTCCCGTACTATTGTGTTAATTGATTTGATATGAGTTGATAAAGGATTAAGTTAAAGTGTAAGATGAAATCTCAAACACATACCAGAAGTCAAATTTTGAGAAATGTTGAAACCAAATGATATAGGGGAGTGTATTCTGTATAATTTGGAAACATAAAATGTCATGCTTGTTATACTGTATACCAATTATGACAGATTTAGTGATTGAATTTACTTCTAAATGTGTAGTTCCCATGAAATTGTGAAGGGATGCTATTTATTTATAGCAACAATTGCCTTCAAAGAGAGTGTATCATGTTAAAATGAAAGACTCTTTTGTTGAACTAAGCAGCTTAATGAACTTGGTTATGCATAAGTGGGTCTGTGGCTGTATATGAGGATAAGAGAAAACTGAATTACTCTGTTTCAGGAAAACAGTGGAATTGGTATTTTTTTCAGGGGAAGAGTAGAGATAGGGAAGGAGATAAGGCCCGGAATCATGGCAAGAGGCAGGAATATCAAGAAATGGTTAAGGGTGTTTCCTTCTTTCTTTCTCTTTTCCCCTCAATCCATCTCTCTCTTTTCTTTCTTTCCTTCTTTCTTTCTCCCCATCTCCTCTCCCTCCTTCCTTCTATGCTTTCTCCTGCTCTCTTCCTTAAAAAAGTGATTATATAATATTAAATTATTAAGTTGTGGATTCCTCTCTCCTAAACTTTATCAATAAAGGGTTTTTATATACAAATGGCCTGTAAATGGCTTTCATTTTTGGTGTTTGTTTGGTTTTTATGTTTGTTGTTTGTTTTGGTGAGATTGAGGTGTAAGGTTACTGGAGTTAAGGTGGTATGGAAAAGGGAAAGCATGTGAAGAGGTGAAGTGCCTCTTAAACTAAATTAGTATTCAGTGGAATTAGGGGCTCAGAGCTACTTTCTAAAGTCCATGGCTTGGAGGCTCAAGGCAAACTCAGGGGATATTAAGGGGCAGGTGATCCCAGCCTACTTCTTGTCGTTACATGAGTTATAGCACCCTCCTTCCTTGCCTACTTGTGTTGTTCTCCACACTGGGTAAAGTTCTGATTCTGGTTGGTATGTGCATGGGAGATGTATCCTTCTTCCCAAGGGCAAAGGACAGGATATTCTGGCTTCTAATTGTTTACTGGTTTTCCAGCCTTCCAAAGTAGGTTTGCTCCCTTTTTCGAGGAATTTATTCCAAATCTCTGATTTCTAACATCCAACTCTTAAGCCCCTCCCTTAGACTGAGTCCCTTGATTTCTCAGGCCATTCTCTCCAGGGGTTTCAGAGCAGCTTTTAATCCCTTTCACAATTCCTTCCAGGGAGTTCTGGGACTCTATGTGGAAGTGTTGGGTGACCTATGATTGTAGAATGTCTGTGCTTTGTGTGATTCTCTGTAGCATTCTCCTACAGTTTCTGTAAAGATTGGTCCTATCTTCCTATATCCTTCATTCCAAATTTTAAAACTATTTAGAAAATATTTATTAGTGGTTAAATGCTAGATTCTAGAACCAGATACCCAGGGTTTGAATCTTTTTCTACCTCTTATTAGCTACGTGACCTTGGGCTTACTTAATCTCTCTCAATTTCAGTGTACTCATATGCAAAAGGAAATAACAAAAATGCTTATCTATAGAGATTTTGTGAGGATTTTATAAGTTTAATACATGTAATGCACTTAAAACAGCACCTAGTACATATTATATTCTATGTAGCTATGAGTTAGCTATGGCTATTCACGTGACACTATAGTCTATATATGTTGCTGAACTAGCATTCCCTCCTTCCTAGGGCTTTGCTCCAATCTGGTGGTGAGTTAGGGACATGTTTGGAGGAAGTTGACCTATAGGCTCACTTTTGAACTCTTGGGTATTCATCTCTTCCTTTCTTCCTCACCCCATTCTACCCTTTGATATTGGAATGGAAGAAGTTTCAACAGGAATGGCTTTTCCTGAAGGATAGGAAAGGCCAGTGTGTTCAGTGTCTTTGGTGTTCAATCCAAGTGACATCAATCCATGCTTGTCCTTCAGAGTTTATCCACGAGGCATCTGTGTGCTCCCATGAGATTTGGCTGTCCCAAAGCTTACACATCTCACCTTCATTATTTTGTTTTCTCTTCCTAGAGCCCATCATGAAAGGAGATATTGAGAATTCTAGTTCATCACTTACAGAGGGCCCCTAGGTTCCGAGCAGATAGGAGAATATATACATGGCATTTCTGTGCATGTTTCTAGTAATTAGATCTGTTTTTTAATTCACTTAAAGTGAAGTACAACAAAACGCTTAATGAACAAATTTATCTTAGTAAATAAGACACTGCCAGAGAAGGTGGGAGTTTTGTTTGGGGTGGGATAGGTACGTGTGGCTTGATACAGGAAAAGAGGAAGCTAAGGCAGAAAAGAAACCACATCTCAGTGATCCAGAGAACTTTGACTAAGAAGAGAATTGCAGAGGAATGGGAGGCTGTGGTCCTGGGAGAGAAGTGGGAGAGAGGAGTGGAAAGGTAAGATCCTCCCCAAACCTCTGATTCTACATTATTCTTGCTTATTCTTTCTTTTATTTCCCCTAACCTTTTTATTCAGAGAGCTTCCACATAACAGGGTAAAAGTTGTATCTAAACTTGGGCTGTTGTTAACTTTAACCTAACATATATAGTTTCCCTTAGGATTTCTACTTACAAATGGAATGCATAGGATGTAGAACAGACAAGGCCATCCCCCCAAAGTTATTATAGTTGTTTCCTTACCTAGATGATCCTCAGAATCACTTTGGGTGCTTTACAAATATATAGGTCCCACCCCTGGAGGTTCTGGTTTAGTAGGTCTTTCACGGGACCTGGGAATTTGATTTTTAAAAAACTTCACCAGTGGTTCTGATTCAGGGTTAGGTTTATGAACCACTGACGCAATGGAGAGAGAGTGGACTGTAAATGAGGTCAGATCTGGTTTTAAATCCTAGTCCTACCACTTAGTAACTAAGTAGCTTGTGTGATTCTGATAATGTTACTTAACTAACTTCTGAGCGTTGCTCTATTTATTTGCAGTGTTGAAATAGTTAAATAAGGTATAATATTAAAGTACCTTATAATTAATGCAAAGCAGATATTTTTATATGGGCCTTTACCATTACAGATATATATATATATATATATATATATATATATATATATATACATATATATATATATATATATATATATCTACACACACACAGATATAGCTGTACATATATATGTACAAGCTGACCACATGGGTAATCTGGTTGTCCTTTGATGTCTAGGTCATCCCATACTCACTTTTATCATCTACCTTTGTCACTTTGAATTTGGACAAGTCCAGTTCAAGGCCTGTAGACCTCACAGCAGCTGTGAATAAGCTGGTGATGGCTTCTGCAGGGTCTGCTCAGCTTTATTGGATATAAGTCATTATTTCAGTCAACACAGCCATCTTTGGTACTTCAGATACATTCCCAGCCATAATTCTACCTATTTTTTTAAATTTATTTATTTATTTATTTATAGCTGCGTTGGGTCTTCGTTGCTGTGCGCAGGCTTTCTCTAGTTGCGGCGAGCGGGGGCTACACTTCGTTGCGGTGCGTGGACTTCTCATTGCGGTGGCTTCTCTTGTTGCGGAGTACGGGCTCTAGGCACATGGGCTTCAGTAGTTGTGGCATGCAGGCTTCAGCAGTTTTGGCTCGTGGGCTCTAGAGCGCAGGCTCAGTAGTTGTGGCGCACAGGCTTAGTTGCTCTGCGGCATGTAGGATCTTCCTGGACCAGGGCTCAAACCCGTGTCCCCTGCATTGGCAGGTGGGTTCTTAACCACTGCGCCACCAGGGAAGCCCATAATTCTACCTATTTTTTGAAGTTGTCTGAATTACAGTTGGTAGCAGTTGCTACAATGTGAGTATAACTTCTTCCCTTGCTCCACCTTCCATACACCACTCCCCCTACCCATGATGCTGAGAACAGATCTGTAGGAATAAAGAGAAATAAGAGAACCAGACTGAAAGCTTAACAGAAGAAGTTTACTCGGGGCTTCAGTAATGACTAGAGCTAGAATGACTACCTCCTTTTTGAAATACTTCACTTGCTATAGAGACGTGTATGGAATGGGGAAGAAGACACAATTGGAATCTACATGACTTTGGTATTTTTGGCTGCCAGTATCCAATCCCGATTTTCTCGATAATTCCATCCCTGCACCTTGCAGTCCATGCTTCTAAGGAAGTCAACTTTCTCCTTATTCCTGTCTTTCTGTGCCAGCTATGTCTCAGGCCTAATGAACATGGTCTCTTCAACTCTGGCCATGATGACTTATTTGAAAATGGTTCCATAACCTAAGACGGTCCTATCGCACTGCAAACCTGGACTTCTCAGATGGTTCGGGGAGGAGATGCGCTCTTTTCCACTGCATAGAGACAAGAGTGCGTGTGGCAGCCATCTTAGGATCACACAGGTAGTTTTCTCAGAATGGAGCCAAATTTGATAAATGAGTGCTGAGAAGTAGAGAGAGTGATTGTGTCTTGGTCACAGTACTTTGAAAAGATTAAGCCTTGTTTGAAAACACGATTTACTTTTGTTTCTTACTGGTTTAAAGACAGCTTATGCCAGGTTTTCTATTTTGTCATTTGCAATGGATAGCATCTTATATGCAAATATTTATATAATTTCTTTAAGAGATACGAGTCATCTGAATTGAAGTGCTGAATGCTACCAAGTAACATAAAACACTTTCAAAAGCCAAATGGTCAGGTACAGGATATGAAAGCCATGCCTTAAAATGGCATGTGTGGAAAAACCTACACATAAGTAGATAGGAAGTGGATATTATTATTTTGGCTACATTAATATACATATAGTTCATAGAAAAGATAAGGGATCATTCTACCAGAGTCCTAAAACCTCACTTTAGGTATGAAGTTAAACCCTGTGCACAAACCATTGCCAAAGGATAAAGACAATTTGGAGAAAATTCAAAATAACCATGATGGGGAGGAGACTTCAATATGTCGTATGGCGGTGGGTGAAAGGAAATGGAATGTTTAACTTAAGTTTCAGGGGACATAGGGCAATTGTCTTCAATTACTTTAAGATATGTGTAGTAGACATTTGGTATTTGGCTACTCAGTGTCACTTGACTTCACGTAACAGCCATATGTATTTGGTGATTCATTTGTTCCTTCAAATTTATCGGAAATTAGTGCTACCCCTGGACTATTAAATTACATCAGTCATTATATTTTCATTTTTGCTTAGGTCAGTTTAGCTGAGTTTTTTGATTTGCAATTAAGAGATTTAACTAATACAAAATGTCATCTCTAAAAAGCATTAGATCATTGAAGTCCCTAAGGATAGACCAAAATGTGTAAACTACACGGTAGAAGTCTTCAGTTAAATGGCAGAAACAAATTTTATTTTTTAAATAAATTTATTTATTTTTGGCTGCATTGGGTCTTCATCACTGCGCACTGGTTGTGGCGAGCGGGGGCTACTCTTCGTTGTGGTACGCGGGCTTCTCATTGTGGTGGCATCTCTTGTTGTGGAGCACGGGCTCTAGGCGTGCGGGCTTCAGTAGTTGTGGCTCGCGGGCTCTAGAGTACAGGCTCAGTAGTCATGGCGCACGGGATTAGTTGCTCTGCTGCATGTGGGATCTTCCTGGACCAAGGATCTAACCTGTGTCCCCTGCATTGGCAGGCGGATTCTTAACCACTGCACCACCAGGGAAGTCCCAAATTTCTAAGAATAAGGACTATCTGAAGACAAAATTATCATTTAGGAAGATAATTCAACCTTCAAATTTTGATGGTTAATTAATAAAGGTGAATTTTGAGGTCTTTTTTAAACCGAAGAGTCTATGAAAGTATCTCTAAATAGTTATAAAGTTTAGGAAGGCAAGCACAATACTGACAAAATTTAAAGTTATTATAAATATTAATTTTAGTTCAACTTATACAGTTGTATTATTCATATGCTGATTTTATACTTTCTTAGTATGTTACGCTTCTTATATATTTCAATATTTTAATATCTAGTGGATTTTTAAATCACTTAATAGACCTTAAAGTCTAATGTTTAAATAGAGAGGCTTGTATAGTTGTATCTTTGTTTTGATATCACAACTGTAATTTTATTGCGTATGAAGTCTCTACTTGGGAACATAACCTTAATCGTAACATTATTCCCAATGGCAGAAAATGACTTGCTGCAAAATAAGCTATTTGCTGCAAAACAGGACAAATGCTTCTACTGATAGGTTAGGACTTCGGTCCTGAATTACTGAAATACTTAAAGATCATTCCCTTGCCTGTCCTTAATTCTTGAATAAACAAGTGAAATCAGTGAAATAAATAAAACCAGCAGGGAGATAAGTAAAACAAACATTTAAAAAAATTTAATTCATGAGATACACTGCAGTATTTATGTATGTTTGAATATGCTGAGAAAAAAATATCTGGAGGGATACCTATCAAGTTATTAGCAGTTTACCTTGGGCATGTGGAATTGGGGTAGGGTGAAGGAAGTGCTCTTTTAAATTCATATACTTCTGTATTGTTTTAAATTTTACAATGAGAATTCATTACTTCTATAATAATCAAAACTATAATAGAAATTTAAAAAATAAAAATAGTAACAAAAAGTAAAAAACACACAGTAGTTTTAGGAGGTACAGAGAATATATACAGTATATATTACAGTAGTTTTAAGAGCTACATTGAAGGAAGGTACGGAGAATTAAATCATATGGCATATTTTTCCACTAACACTGTGGTGGTAAACATAATTGTGTAGTCTATAATCAAGGAAACAACATTAAAGAAGCCACTTTTAGCAACATCCCGATTTAAAAAGTCCTCTGGGATAAAAGCCCTTAAGCAGTGACCCTTCAAAGTGGATATTAAAACTGAAAATAGGGCTTAACTATTCCTAGAGGATCTACAGGAAAACATGTCAATCTGAAAACTTCAGACAAAAGGAAAAGCTTCATAGAAGTAACTTTGGAATACTAAAACAGTTAACCAAAGGCCAGAAATTGTGTAGGTGAGAATTCCAACCAGTCCAGACCCAAAACTAAATCACTGAAATCTTGATAATCTAGGGATGTAGGTTAGGGGCATCTACTTTACCATTTGTTTATCATTTCTCCCAATTTCTCAATTGGTCCGCTTTTTATCTCAATGATTTTAACCTAAAAATACTGCAATTTTAATTGGAAGGAATAAAATTAATTCCATCTAGATTAACTTTAGGTTTATTCTTCTAATTAAAAGAACTAGAAAAATTTGAAACTGATGATTTTCCATTATTCATTTTTTTCCTCATCACTATTTCTAGCTACTTAATGAATATTCTGGGAGGTAATACTTTGGATTTCTCATGGGTCCCTGAAGTTCTGTATATGGGGAAATCTTTTTTTCTCATGTTCTAGTGTTTTCTCCTTTTACTGAAGTCATCAGGGATGACAAACTTCTATTATAAACTTTTTTCTTCCAACAAAGAGGATTCTTTAGGTAACTATCATGTTGATGGTTAAATATCCTCAAAGTCAGAACATCTGTAACTTGAAGTTTCCATCTTTTGCAAGCTACATAGTTAAGTGCTTAAACTAATATAATTTTGCACTCCTAAAAGACTGTTCCTGACTTAGGTGTCAAAGGCTTGTGTAGGATTATACTCGCAGCATAAGGAAGTAATGTGGAAAACTTCACAAAATCTAATCAGAAAATTATTATAAATAGCAGAGATAAAGAATATAAAGTCAGAAGAATATAAAGTCAGAATGACCATACTTTTTAAAGTTACAACAGCCGGAATTTTGCTGTTTCTCAATGGATTATTGTATTTTAATTAAAAAAAAAAAAGATTCATCATAACGTATATAAAGTATTTAGCATGATGCCAGGTACAAAATAACAATTCAATAAAAATTAGCTCTATAATGAACAATGGATTAAAACAATGAACAAAAATATAAGAAACCAAAATGGAGAAAAAAAGCTTAGAACTAATTTCCTGGAGTATGTATTTAAATGGAAAGTCGAAGCTCACAGAGAGCAGTAAGAAATTCTGCATTTTCTGGATCTATCTTTTGGGCCCTTTCATAGTACTCAGCAGCTTGCCTCTTTTCTCCCTCCAGCTTGTAAACAAACCCTAGGGCACTTAAACTCTGCACATCTGAAGCATTGTGACCAAGTCTCTTGGTAGCCAATTTCTTTAGAGCACTTGTCAGTTTAGTACGCAGAGATGACCTGTCTTTGACCTTTAAGGCTTCTAAATAATGGTGGATGGCAGTATTTTCTGATTTACAGTGAAATTCCTGAAAGCGGCCATAGTGGTAGTGGATCTGATGTTTGTGATCATCAGTTATGTTCTCCAGACGAAGAGCTTTCTGAAAAATGTCTTCAGCATTGCTATACTGGCCTCCCTCAGCATACATGTTGGCCAGGTCCGTGTAGGCAAATGCAAACATAGAATCTCGCTCCACAGCTTCTTTGAAATGAAATATAGCTGATGTAATCAGCTCATCAACTTTCAGTTTATCCTTTCCTTTAGGTCTGTTGCGAGTGGCCTTCTTGATTTGGATCATTTGTGCCCTATAGCAAAGTCCCATTTGGTGATGCAGGAAAGAAGAGGTTGGTGTTGCCTCTAAGGCCTTTTTCAAAAGTTCAAGAGCTTTGTCCCAGGAATTTTTTCTCCTATAGAATTTGGCTGCATAACGAAGAACGTAAGGTTGGGATGATATTTGGTCCAGGATTTCTTCAATATACTTTTCCCCTTCAGCTTCCGCATGTACATCTTGAAGCTTCAGCGCCAGAAAAACCTTAATATAGGAATTATCTGGGTTTAGGGTAACAGCTTTCCGCAGGGGGCCCAGAGAAAAGCTCTTTATAGGCCCTTCTCTGTCAGAATCATCCAGCCGATACACTGTGATGGCATAACCGATGTTAAATTCTGGATTGTCTGGTTCTGCTTCCAGAGCCTTCTCAAAAGCTGCTTTAGCCTTTTGGTAATACTTTCCTCCAAATTTCAAGAGTGCCCACCCTTTCTCACAGTCGATCTCTGGACGCTCCAACTTGTAGTCAGAAGGACTGGAAAATTTCTTGCAGACGTTCCCTACCTTGTCTATATACTTCTGAGCTTCTTTAAGCTCGTCCATGTGATAATAAACCCAGGCGTAGTTTCCCCAAGTGACCAGACTTCGTACTTCTTCTTTGTCCGAGTGTTCTCGCTGTATTATTTCTTCTGCTTGTTTCAAGCACTCTAGAGCATCTTTATTTTGGCCCTTTAGGTGTTTCACATAGGCCAACAGGTTATAAAGAGTAAGTCTGGATTTTGTGGTAAGAAATTCAAGCTGTTGCCCAATTGTATCTTCTACATCAAACAGATCAATGTCTTCCTTAAGTAAATTCCATGTGAAGTGACATTCTAACTCCAACAGAATGGCCTTCAATGAGTCCTTAGGAATTTCACTGTCAAAGATAAAATCCTTTTTAATTTTTGAAGAAATAAAGTAAATAATAAATTTTTAAATCTTAAACAGGTTGTTAAGCAAAGAACTATATTTTATCTATTTGATCTTACAGTTAAAGCACTAGGTTTCTATAACTCTATACACAGAGGAAACTAGTATAGTTATGTCCTAGAAATATTTCATTAAATTCACATTATTTATTGAAAAACCATTTCTGGAGAGATGACAGCATTTTCTATGTTATAGGGTATCTATTTACTTTTGGCAGTCACTAACCCACAAGGACCACCTATTTTTAGAGAGTGGAATTTAAAATATTGTATTTACTAGTTCTGAAAATTAATAATAATAGATATATACACAGTTAATAAACAACATAAAAATTTCTTTTCTGTATTATGAGTAGTGAAGGGAAATAGGAGAAGGTGAGCAATAAGAAAAAGAAGTACACTGAAGGAGACAGAAGCCACGTGAATATATAATTTTTGCAGAGAAATAAAGAAACAAACAAAGGAAACCCCACAGAGAAAACAAGACACAGAGTCAGACAGGAACAGGAATACCAAGAGACGGGAAAAAGTATAAGTTTGAGATATAACAAAGATTTAGAGAAAATGGGGAAAAAGCAAAAGGAGGGTTAGTAGGTTTTGATGTTAAGTGCTATATCCTTCTGACCTTTAGGATTGTGGGCAACAATAAAGGTTACCACCTATTATTAACTTAACATTACCCTTAATGTTCACTTCACAAATATTTGTTGAATTCCCTCTGTGTGAAGCACAGTGTTATCTCTGCAGGGCCTAGTTTCATCTCTGAAACTAGGAAGATGAAGGGGAAAGGAAGGGACAGGAAGTATTTATTCATTACCGAAAGGCTTTTATGTGCAAGATCTTCTGAATAACCCTGGGGATGTAACTGAATAAGACACAGCCCCGCTTATACAGAGCTTGTAAGTACACTAAGTACACAGTCAATTACAACTCAGCATTCCAATAAAGTTCCACGGAAGTGACTCAGGAAGGGCACATAGTCCAGTGTTGTGGACATCTGGGGCCTTCATTTGGTGGAACATCTCCCCCTACTCTCAGTCCATGTGATTTGAGACAGGCTGTCTACACTTTCCTCCAGTCTGTAGGAAAGCACACATATTCCAGCCATTCCTCGGACCCAGTGATATATTCAGAGATAATCCAATTAAAATATAATTTTGCTGAAATGGGGCTTTGCTGGAACTCTCTTCCAAAAATTTTAAGCTTGTAGAATATAAGCTGGAGTTACTGGTGGCCATCTTTCCAAACTCTTGGGGACAGCCTGCCTGAGAAAGAATCAAACATAGAGGAAAGCAGGGCTTAGACAGGAATAAAGACAGATTGCCTGTGGTACTGACTAAATACCTAGATCACCCTGTCCATCCCTGGACTTCTACTTTTTTAAGGAAATAATCTCTCTTTTTGCTTAAGCCAGTTTGAACTGGGTTTCTCCTGTCTGCAACTGACAAAATCCTGATTCATATACCTAGTTTTGTTTGTTTTGCTGATGGTAGTGGTGAGGCAGTCAGGAAAGACTTTCTAAATCTACAATTGGCCACAATTAAGGGTTGAAAGAAATTTACAGAAAAAAAAAAAGCTACTTAAGGCTCCTCTCAAAGAGGGAAATATTCTAATTATCGGATGAATAATGTACAGTGTGTATTTCCCTTTATGCTGTGCACAGGACTCTCCTCCTTACATGTATGTATGCATATTTGTATCAATGTTTATGGAACTGTAGTATTTCTATCAAGAAACATTTATTGGGGACTTCCCTGGTGGTCCAGTGGTTAATAATCCGCCTTCCAATGCAGAGGACGCGGGTTCGATCCCTGGTTGGGGAACTAATATCTCACATGCTGCGGGGCAACTAAGCCCGCATGCCGCAACTACTGAGCCCGCACACTCTGGAGCCCACGCACCACAACTAGAGAGAAACCCGCATGCCACAATAAAGAGCCCGCGTGCCCCAACGAAAGATCCCGCATGCTGCAACTAAGACCCAATGCAGCCAAATAAATTTAAAAAAAAAAGGAAACATTTATTGATCACCTCATGTCATACATGCCAGGCAATATGCTGGTTGTAGTGAATACAGTAATGAGCAAGATAGAAAAAGGCCTTTTCTTCATGGTAATTCTATTACAGGAGAGGAGGGAACAAAAGGGGTTGACAGAAAATAAACATGTAAACAAATCAATGGACAACATAATTCCAGACAGTAATAAGTGTTAAGAAAAAAAAATCAGAGTAATGGGATTATGTGGTGGTGGTGGTGGTGGTGGTGGTGGTGTACTTTAGTTATGATTGTCAAGGAATTCTTTTTGTTGGGGCTGACCTGTGCATTGCAGGATATTTAGTAGCATCCCTGGCCTTGACCCAGTAGATGTAACTAGCATTCCTCCAGTGGTGACAACCAAAACTGTCTCCAGATATCACCAAATGTCCCCTGGGGGGGGGGGCAAAAATCACCCTGGTTGAGAAGCACTGGCTTAGACCATTCTGCCCTCAGATCCTTTATGACTTCCTCCTTTTCACTGTTGAGATCTTACTTCAACTCAATTGCCCCTTTCTAATCTTAATAATCAGTAGGGGAGCAGATAAACCAAGAAATCTGGTGTCATGAAAGCCTAAGGAAGAAAATGTTGATTTTGAAAAAAGAGAGATAAATGTTTAATGTGCACAAATGATCCTAAGAGGTTGAGAAAATGAGGACAGAGATCACTGTTTTGGGAGAAGTAAAGTTGTGGGGGAACTTGATGTTTTAACAGAGCGGTAGGGATGAAAATATTACTGAAGTTGGTTGAGGGGATAATGGGAAGAGGAGAAGAAGTGGATATGGGGAATACAGGTCACTCCTTCAAGGAATTTTACTATGAAGGGAGTAGAGAAACAGAGGCAAATCTGAGGAAATGGTCAAAAATTTTTTCAATCGTATTTTTAATGACTTAATGATATGTCAAAGGGAAATGATCCAGTATTAAGGGAGAAAATGATGCTTGTGGGAGAGACGGGGATAATTGTGAGAAGGATGGAATATGAAGCGGAGTGAAACTATACATTGTTAATACTACTCAAATCTTTATCTCCAGCCCCAAACTCCTAACCATGGTTACTATGCCCTTTACCATCTGGCCCACGTCTACTTCTCTAACCTCATTTTGTACCACTTTCCTCATGCTCACTGCACTCCAGTCATACAAGCCTTTACAAAAGTTTATTGTTTATTATTTCTTATGCCAAGTACGCACCTACGTCAGGGCATTTGTACCTGCTTTTTATTCCCTCACTCTGTGAATTCTTCCTAAGAGAGTACTAGGGTTTACTTATTCTCATAATTCTGGTCTTGGCTCAAATCTCAGCTCTTCAAAGAAGGCTACCCCTGACCACTTTAGCTGAAGCTGCGTCTCCACCTTGCCTGCCATCCTAAAGCCTAGTCTATCACATTTTCCTATTCTTCACAGCACCTTTATCAATATTTTCTGGGAGTTGGGAAGGAAGAGAAGAGTGCTTTGAATCAAATATGAGATTGAGGTTTTAAAATGAATTGGGCTGAGTCCTTAGGAACTGGAAAGAGGCTGTCCTAATAGCCAAAAGTGGCAGAAGAGTCAGAGAACTGGATTAATTACACAATTAGTAGTAGTGATTAGAAAAATAAAACCACTTCATATTTATAATCTAATCATATACTTCATGAAATGTTTTCTAATTTTTATAAATACTAAATTTAAACATTAATAGCTAACTTAATATTATATTTAGTAGATATTTATGTTCACTTATAATTACTAATTTTAATTTTATAATATTTTCATATTTATTCTCTTTCTCCTGTGGTCCGTATATACATATAAACACATATATACAGGTCCCACATTTTAGTGATTGCAGGTTCTAGACCAGAGCTTTCTAATAGAACTTCCTGCCACGATGGGAATGTTCTTACCTGTGCTGCACAATGTGATAGACACTAGCCACACGTGACCACTGATCACTTGAAATGTGGCTAGGATGACCAATGAACTGCTTTTTATATTTTATTTACTTTTAATTAATTTGAATAGTCACGTATGACTAGTGGTTACTGCATGGGACAGGACAGTTAAAGACACTGGGCCTATAGAGCTTAATATAAAATATAATATATAAAAAAGCCTCAAGCCCAACAGGCTAGACCTCTACTCTAACTTGAAATTTTCCCTATTTTATTCACAGTGAGGGCTAAATTAAATGGCAAACAAGGATATATTTGAGAAAACAACTTTATGCATAAGACCTAGGTTCACTACAGATTCAGCTCAACAGTATAAATGTTACACTTGTACAATATATTTCTAGAATCAGATGAGAGGTCGAACAAAAACACCCCCCAAAACCATTCACTTGCCACACTGCACATGTCAGGCAGTGTGCCAAGTACTTCACACAAATTACATTTAATTTTTATAACAATGTCTTATTATTTTCACAACAATGTCTTATTATTTTCACAATTTTATGGATGAGGACTGGGAAACAGAGTTTAAATTACATGTCCAAGGTTACACAGCTATAAAGTGTCCAAGCACAGATTCAAACCTAGTTCTGCCTGACTTAAACAAAAGGTTATGCCTTTTAACCATAATGTTATACTACCTCTTTCACATAAAAATTGGAGTTTTTTTTTTTTTAAAGAATAGTTTGCTTTAAAATATAGGATATGTCTAATGTATGTATAATTCACTTTGCCTGGGAAGGACTTAAAAGAAAACAAGAGATTTTAGAGCAGCTTAAAGAGCAGGTAAGAGGTTGTGTAACTGCCCGTTGGAAAAGACATGTCAGACAGTTAAAGGTCTCAGGATAAGAAAACAATGGTTTCAAATACGAGCCCTCAGTCTAAAGTCATAGCATTCTGCATTGTTGGAGTTGTTCTGAGATGGAGCTGCTTGTCACTAGACACGGTGTGGAGCGGCAGAGAGGGTGATTAATGATTCTTTCAAATAACAAAAGAGCTGGGTGGAAATGTATTAAAAGTGATCTGAAGGAAGGACAAAAATCTTAGTTATCAAAGATATAATTATCATCATTATTAATGTAAGGGAATTAAAATACCTTTTTTTCCATAATCCAAAGATGTATATGCTGATGATCTTCCAAGGTATTTCTTCTATCTCTGATCTCTCCCCTGAATTCCAGACTTATCTAATTTTTAGTTTACATCTTCAATTAGAAGTTCAGTTGGCATCTCAGGTAAATATAGAAATTATAGAAATCTGGGTTCCTTGAGCCTGTTCCTCCCTTAGTTTTCCCCACCTTGTTTGGCACCTCTTAGTCCCACAGGCCAAATAACCTAGGAGTAATCTTTGATTCCTATTCTTCTTTCAACCTCTCATCCAATCCAATAGGAAGTCCTGTTAATTCTATCACCCAAATACATCTCAAATCCATCCACTTTTTTCCATTTCCACTGCTATTCTGCTAGTCTAGGAAAATAGGAAAGACTATTACCTTTCCTTTGAGCTGTGGCAAAAATCTGCTCTCTGTTTCCACTCTTGGTCCCCATACAGTATTAGTAAACTTTTGAAAATGTAAACCAGATTACATCAGTCTCCTGGTTTAAAATCTCCCAATAGCTTCCCAACACCCTTAGATTTTAATCTAGCCTTTGCCATGTCTTCCTAGTCCCTAAAGGAGCTGGACTTGTCTACCCACCCAACCTTGTCTTCTCCTACTCTCCTCCTCATTATCTGTGTTTTAGACATACTGACCTTCTTCCTATCTTGAACATATCAAGTTCAAGGACTTTTACACTTGTTGTTTTTACTCTACTTAAAAAGCTCTGCTCCTAAATCTTTGTATGACTAGCTCCTTCCTTTAACTCAGCTCAAATATTCCTTACCCAAGAGGCCGCCTGTGGTAGAGCTATCTAAAATAACCCCCTCCATTCTAGGTCACTCTCTTAGCCCTATTTTATTTTCCTTATAGCTCTTATCACTTTCTGAATTATGTTGATTATTTACTCATTTACTCTTGGTTGTCTATTTCCCCCATTTAAATGAGAATAAGGACCTTACTCCAGTTTTATGTTTTTCACCTCTGTGTCCCCAGAATCTATGATTTCAGGCATATAAGAGAAACTCAATAATAAATATTTGTTGAGTGAATGCAGTTAGATACTGGTAGCTTCTGGCATTTCCAGCCCAGAGGCATGAGCCTAGCATTAAAAAAAAAAAAAAAGCACCTGAATTTCAGATGAGGGAATTCCTGTTAGTTCTTCCCATCCAAACTTTCTGCCACTTCAGTCTTCCCTATCCAACATGGGCTTACCAGCCCTCCGCCCAACCACAGAGTAAAGTGAACATCTGCCTCTGCGCAAGGACGATGAGGAGGGAGGGCTGCCCCAGGCGTTATGATGCAGCTGCGAGATCTCCAAGGGACATTCCGTTAGCCATGTGAGTGCTTTGCCCACACTCTATGGGATTTATGCACAACTGGACACTATGACAAGTTTTACTTTTTCAACTATGTCTACTTAATTTTTAAACTTTGTTTCTGGGAAGCTGGCAGAGAGAGGCTATTGTGTCTGAAGAGGCAACATCTATCTTCAGGTAATTTTGTGTGTGTTTTGGGGGGGGGGTGTTTTTTTTGTTTTTCTTTTTTGCCAGGAAGGAGTAGTCTTTCATTTTCCTTGGGAGACAGTTAGCGCCCAATGGGGTCCACCCCTCTTCCACACCAACCTGCATCCACATACAGCGCACCCGCCTTACCTTCCCTATTTCTTCAGGCCCCTTCCTGATACTTCCCACCTCCCTCCCTTCTTACAAACGGTAGAAGTGAGGCATTTATTAAATCTTTTTATAGTCAACATTTGCAAATATTAAGTGCCAGGCATCAGTCAACAAGCCCTTCTACAGTCCTAAGAGAAGGACGCTATCAATTTTTACAGATAAGAAACAGATTCACCGAACTGAAGAAACTTTGCTTTGGGTCACCCAACTCGTAGGTGGTCAAAGTCAGGATTTAGAACAAAGGGCTCTACGGGCTTCAGGGGCCCAAGATCGGAATCTCCCACTCCTTAGCTTCCCAATGGAGACTGTTAACTACCCACGTGCAGGGCAGGGGACCGCATTACATGGGTCAGCCAAGGACCACCCACCACACGCCAGTCAAGGAGACGGAGAGAGAAAGCCTCATAAAACGGAGGATGGCGTGGAACAAGAACCATCTGTCCACGGTACAAAGGAGGGGGAGAAGTCAGACCCAGGAATCAGAAGGCAAAATGGCAGGAGCGGACGCGTGTGACGCCGGGGGCTGCGGCCTGCGGGGACCGGCCACGCAGAAGCCGCCCGCACCGGCCCCGGGGCGGCGACGACCGGAGCCGCGGGGATGTGACAGGCCCGCGGGACGCATCGCCCGGCACCCCCAGCCCCGCCGCCCCCTGGCCCGACAGTCCCGACCGCGGACGCCCGGGGCTCGAAAGAAGGGTCCGCTCGGCCACCCTCCCCAGCAGGCCCGCCTTCAGCCGTCCCGGGCCCGGACGGGGCTCCCGGGGAGCGTCCCCAACGCAGACGCCCGGCGGCCGGGCTCGGCCCCTTCAAAGGCCGCAGCGCTGCGCTGGAAGCGGAATACGCGAGAAACGCGGGTGTGCCACAAAAGCCCCACGGAGTTGGGGAGAAGAAGCGGGCAGAAGCCCTCACCTCATGGTGGCTGGGCTCTGCGGCCGTCTCGGGAGGCGCCGGTCCTCTCCGCTTCTCTGCTCAGCGCTCGGCTGCTGCGCGGACTGAGCGGCCGCGTGCGTGTGCGCGCGCGCGCGCGAGCAAGATGACCGCAGCGCTAGTCCGCGCGCGCGGGCGGCCGCTTTGTTCAAGGCAGGACCCGAGCGGGAAGAGGAAACTAGAAAGTGAATCTGATCCCCGACTAGGCGGAGTCCAGCTCCGGGAAACAGAAACTTCTGGAAGAGCTAGTTGAGTGGGCCCCGGAGCCGGCTGAGGAATCGCAGTGAGAGGTTTGCGCAGCGCGGGGTCGTTCGGGGTGGAATTTACAGCTGGGCCTCGAGACTTCGGTGTTGGCTCTCACCTGCCTCGCTGAGTCCACTTGCCTCTAGATTAGCTTTCTTGGGGGTTGTTGTTTGTTGTTGTTGTTTCAACTAAAATGACAGGAGATTGCTCAGCGTTATTTTGGTTGGGTGGAGGCGATGCTCTTTCCAGCTTTCTGCGTCCTAGGCTGGAACTCAAGTCTTGATTCAGCCAACACAGGTGCAGTGCCGTGCACTTGTGCCATGATTTCCATTGGGTAAATCTGGAGAAATTTGGGGGCCAAAATGTGTATACATTCAACATTTTGGTAGCTATTGCCGAATAGCTTTGCAAAGATGTTTATACACTCCCCCCACCCACAATTGTATGAAAGTTCCCTTGCCTTCCATGCCCTTGCCAACAGAGCTTCCTATAATAAGGTCCCAATAAAGATAAGGTGGTATTAGGAATCTAAGCGGAAAATAGCGAATGCCGATACACTAAAAATTTTGTCCCCTTCGAATTCAATCATTCATTCCTTCAACAAGTTTTATTAAATAACTGCTAAGAGCCAGACATTGCTGAAGGCCCTGTCAATATAGCTGGGAATAAAAGAGACAAGGGGCAAGCCCTACCCCATTCACCGTCTTCTGCATTTTGTTTCTGGTTGTGCACAGAGAGTGGAGATAATTCTCAAACTTTGAGAAAACGTGTTCATCATCGAAACGTTTAAAAAGCACCAGCTTATCACTTTTATACCATCCTAGTCACTTTGCTTTCAAATGAACAGACAGTGATGTAGTTTCTACTATGTGGTCACTAGTTTTAAAAGTGCTGACTTTTTCATTCGGTTTTGCTGGGAAAAGGGGCCTGTAGATAAAGTCAGTTCTTGCTTCCCCAGAATCACGTTAAACATGGCTAACAGTGTAGGTACAGAAGTGTAGTTAGTTGTGCGTTTGTGATTTTATTACTCTCCTGTTTGTTTGGAGTTAATTTCTAGTGTGAGAGGTAAAGATAAAGAACGTATAAAACATTTTTTGTTACGTGGTGCTATGGAGAAAAAGCAGAGAGAAGGTTGGAGTGCAAGGTGTTTTGCTGTTATAAATATCTTGGTGAGGGAAGGTTTCACTGAGAACGTGACAGTTGAGCAAAGATCTGAAGCGGGTGAACGAGTGAGCACTGTAGATATGGGACTAAGGAAGAGCATTCCAGGCTGGGGGAACGGTTAAGTGCAAAGGCCTAGAGATGCAAGCATACTTGGCAAGCGCAGATGGTGTGGTTGGAGTGCAGAGAGCAGGGAAAACGTCCTAAGAAGTGAGGCCGGAGCGGTAATGTGGATGCGGTGGGCGTGTAGGCTGTTGTAATGTTTAAGTGGGAAGCCACATTTTAGAAAAAGTACTGAATGGTTTATTTGGAGGTAGAAAAATAAGCCCAGAATTTCCTCCTTCCTAAGGATGTAGAACATTTAATAGAGCTCTGTTTGAAAAAAATTTCCAGTGCGTAGGTAGTGTTTTTGCTTCCTTGTTCCTACTCCTTTCCTTTCCTTTCTTTTAGCTGTATCTGGGCCAGGAGATAGTCTTTGCTTATTAAGGTTTGCGTGGACAGCAACTAAACAATCAATGATAAAAATCAAAAGGGAAAAAAAGATCCTGGTTATCAACTTATATTGTTTAGGAATTCAAATTCAGAAAGACAAAAACCGTCTATAAAAATTTTAAAGGAATATACACTTTCAGGATTGAGAAGAAGCGAAGACCCGACTGTTGAGTAGGTGTTGAACATGGTGAAAGTACTGGATGGAATTTGAGTATCAGTCTTTTTTTCACAGACTGTTGGATTGGGTGGATTCTTGGGAAAATTAATCATGTATTACCTTCTGAATTTATTCTCATCAACCTGTGAAACACAGAAACTAGAGAAAAAGAGAAATAGAACATGAAACATGGCAACTGGTCAAAAATCTGCTTGGGAAACTGAAACTTAAGTAATAACTCTTCCAAGGAATAGATATAAGCCAGAGTTTCTCAACCTTGGCACTATTGACAGTTTAGGATGTTTAAGCAGCAATCTTGCATCTCTCCACTAGATGTCAGTAGCACCCTGCAGTTGTGACAAATGAAACTGTCTCCATATAATGCCAAATCCAACTTTTGTTGTTGTTGTTTTTTGGTCCCGAGGGGCAAAATCCTCCTCTTCCCTCTTCCCCACAGTTGAGAACCATGTAAGTAATACCTTCATGTATATACCTAATTTATTTGAATTAGTCTTCCCAGCACAGCCCGAAAGAGAGAGGAGGTGGACTTTAGGTAGGAGAGGGAAAGTGGATACAGATCAAGGGAAGTTGGGGGTGGTACTGGAGTTCAACAGATGGCCTGGGTGAAAAGATTGATATCCAGGGCAATGGCAGTGAAGGCCTACTCCTTTCAGCATGGGCTTCAAAGTGGAGGTGGCTGTATCACATTTGGTCTGGCTGGGGACAAGATACAGAGCTATGGAGACAGACTGAGGGTGGGCAGTTCAAGCTGGGGCAGGCTGTAGGGTAGAGGCTTTTAGTCCCAGTGCAGTTCCAGCTCTAGCAGCATCGTGGGAATGGAGACATTGGTGGGCAGGATGATCCTCAAGGAGGTAGAGCCTGTGGTGGTGTGTAGACAGCAATTAGCAAAGACTTGGGCTGGGGCACCTATAATAGTAGTGAACGGCAGGAGCTATGGCTTGGCTTGATTTAGGGTACATGAGAGACCCCCGCTGGGCACTTGGGGGGACCTCTAAATAAGGACACCGACTGAGGTTCTGTCAGTCATTTCCATGGGAGTAACAAGCTCCTGAAATTCAGCTGTCAGTTTAAAGAGACCTCTTGGTAATCCCTGGGTATATTCATTTGTAAGTTTGGCAGTAGTATCTTTAGTACCAAAGAGCATCTGTTTTCCTGGATTTGCTGCTTGTTGTTTTCCTCTGCAGACATCCAGGCTGTCACACATTTTAGTTTTACTGAGCTCCGGGAAGTGCAGAGATCTCTTCCAGAGTTGGGAAGGATGGAAGAGAGAGGTGGTATTAGGTTATAAGATACACTAAGTAAATGTGATCTCTGGAGATTGTCAAACACATCTCACACAAACACATTACATAATCCAGAGATTTATTTTACATTAATGAGCTCTGCTTTCTGGGTACAAACGTTGTATAACAATACCTGGGAAAAACTGCCTAGTTGAGAATTGACCACTTATCCAATAATTATTTACTTTTAATATTTCTGACTCAGGGGAGTTGGCAGTGGTTACACTTATTTTAGTACCTTACAGCCTCCTCCCACCAACACAAGCACTTTAAGTTATGTTTTTGTTACTCTAATAAATCTCTTGTTTCAGGGATAAGGAAATTGTGAAGATTGCTTCTGTGTAACTCTGATGCCTGCCCCTCAATGATATAAATTTTGCTCACTTAATTTCCTATAGAATTTCAGTAGAAATCCAAAGCCTTGCCCAATATTTCTGGGAATTCCCTGGGGACTTGTATTTTCTGTGGATTAGGGGTCCGTACCTGGAAATACAGGCAGCCTCCAGAATCTGGAAAAGGTACCAAAAGAATTGTCCCCTAGAGCCTCTGGAGGGAATTTGGCTGTGCCAACACCTTGATTTCAGGCCAATGAAACCAATTTCAGACTTCTCATCTCTAGAACCGTAAGATAATAAATTAGTGTGGTTTTAAGCCACCAAGTTTGTGGTAATTTATTAGAGCCACAATAGGAAATTAATACATCCTCCCCCCAGACACACACAAGAATGAAAAAACAATAACATTGGTTCCTTAATTTTCCTTTTAAAAACATTATTTGTTGTGCATTGTCTATTAATAAAATGTCATAATCAAAGATGATTGCTACAGGCGGTCTCTCAGATCCTTTAGCATTCTTTTAATATTTCTTTTTTCTTTTTTTTTTAACATCTTTATTGGAGTATAATTGCTTTACGATGGTGTGTTAGGTTCTGCTTGATAACAAGGTGAATCAGCTATACATATACATATATCCCCATATCTCTTCCCTCTTGTGTCTCCCTCCCTCCCACCCTCCCTATCCCACCCCTCTAGGTGGTCACAAAACACCGAGCTAATCTCCCTGTGCTATGCGACTGCTTCCCACTAGCTATCTATTTTACATTTGGTAGTGTATATATGTCAATGCTACTCTCTCACTTCGTCCCAGCTTCCCCCTTCCCCCTCCCTGTGTCCTCAAGTCCATTCTCTACATGTGCGTCTTTATTCCTGTCCTGCCCCTAGGCTCTTCATAACCATTTTTTTTTTTAGATTCCATATATATGTGTTAGCGTATGGTATTTGTTTTTCTCTTTCTGACTTACTTCACTTTGTATGACAGACTCTAGGTCCATCCACCTCACTACAAATAACTCAATTTCGTTTCTTTTTATGGCTGAGTAATATTCCATTGTATATATGTGCCACATCTTCTTTATCCATTCATCTGTCGATGGACACTTAGGTTGCTTCCATGTCCTGGCTATTGTAAATAGAGCTGCAATGAACATTGTGGTACATGACTCTTTTTGAATTATGGCTTTCTCAGGGTATATGCCTAGTAGTGGGATTGCTGGGTCATATGGCAGTTCTACTTATAGTTTTTTAAGGAACCTCCATACTGTTCTCCATAGTGGCTGTATCAATTTACATTCCCATCAACAGTGCAAGAGGGTTCCCCTTTCTCCACACCCTCTCCAGCATTTAATGTTTGTAGATTTTTTGATGATGGCCATTCTGACTGGTGTGAGGTGATACCTTACTGCAGTTTTGATTTGCATTTCTCTAATGATTAGTGATGTTGAGCATCCTTTCATGTGTTTGTTGGCAATCTGTATATCTTCTTTGGAGAAGTGTCAATACCAGCAAATGACTGAATCAATAGTACTTCAAACAAAATGGCATAAAACAAGAGAAACTACTTGGCACAGTTTGACAATGAATTAAATTTCAAACATCTTCATGGGGAAAGCTGACCTTTAATTGACTGTGTATTTGTTTTACTGTCTTTCTCACTAGATTGTAAGCTGCATGAGGTTTGGGGAAAATGTCTGCTTTGTTTCACTGAAGGGTAGCAGAATATGCCACCCCCAAATATGCCACCTTGCCATAGAACTATTTTGAGCTAAAGGCAGTTGAAAAGAAGCAGATATAAGGAAAGCTCTCTGCTCTCCCCCATCTGCCTGAAAAAAATGCCTCTCCTCCTCTACCAGGAAGGACAGAAGTTACTCACCTGAGACAACTCTAGTCCCTAATCAGCCCAGAGACACAAACAGAAAAATATACTTAAAAAACCTTATAAGCAGGCTATTATCTTCCATTAGTTTCCCTCATATATTTGCCTTCCTATAATTTGCCACTTAGAAACTAAAGTTCTTTGCCTTTACCTTATCACTTCTCTAAAAATGTCCTGTTTGTTTGTTAGGATGCTATATAAACCCACCCCTTTGAATTACTCATCACTGGGTACTCCCCTGTGTATGCCCGATGCATGTGTTAATAAACTTGTTTGTTTTTCTCTTGTTAATCTGTCTTTTTTCAGTTTAATTTAAGGCCCAAGCCAATGAACCTAAGATGGGTAGAGGAAAAAGAATTTTCCCTCCCCTATATCACCATAGTATTTTTGGTATCTAGCACTGAAAACTATTTATTGATAAAATGAATGAGTTGAACATTTTATTTTACGTAAGTCCAGTGGTTTTTTTTTTTTAATAGACCTTTATTGGAGTATAACTGCTTCACAATACTGTGTTAGCTTCTGTTGTACACCAAAGTGAATCAGCCATATGCATACATATGTCCCCATATCCCCTCCCTCTTGAGCCTCCCTCCCATCCTCTCTATCCCACCCCTCTGGGTCATCGCAAAGCACCAAGCTGATCTCCCTGTGCTATGCTGCTGCTTCCCACTAGCTATTTTACATTCAGTAGTGTATATATGTCGATGCTACTCTCACTTTACCCCAGCTTCCCCCTCCCACCCCGTGTCCTCAAGTCCATTCTCTATGTCTGCATCTTTATTCCTGCCCTGCAACTAGGTTCATCAGTATCATTTTTTTTTTTTTTAGATTCCATATATAGTTCGAATACAGTACTTGTTTTTCTCTTTCTTACTTACTTCACTCTGTATGACAGACTCTAGGTCCATCCACCTCACTACAGATAACTCAATTTCGTTTCTTTTTATGGCTGAGTAATATTCCATTGTATATATGTGCCACATCTTCTTTATCCATTCATCTGTCGATGGACATTTAGGTTGGTTCCATGTCAAGTCCAGTGTTTTATTTGCTACAAATCTACTCAACAAACTTTTTTTTTTCTACTGTATAACATTCACAGAGAAGTGGTTCTTCTCTCTCTCTCACACACACGGAGACCTGTATAGTCTGTTTCACTATTTTCTCAGTGCAACCAATGTTTTATCAGGTTTGAGTAATTGTTCAAAGATTACATCATTGTAGTGAATTACATAATATGTTTCTGAAAGCAGCAAGCAGAAAAGATGATTAGTATATGTTGACGTAAAATCAAATGATATGTAAGAGTGGTCCATATTTCAATGCCTACAGGTCACAAGCATAGAGTTCTCCAAGACAGGAACCAGCCTCAGGGCCTGCTCGTAATACTCCAGGGCTTCATTCATTTCTCCTTTTACTTTGTGGATGAACCCAAGGATGCACAAGCTTTCTATATCTGATGCATCTCTCTGAAGTTTCCTTAAAGCCAATTTCTTCAAAGAATTGATACTTTTATCCCTTCCTAATGATGCGTTTTCTATTTTTACTGCTTTTAAATAATGGCTGATTGCATCAACTTCAGATTTTTTTTGAAATTCCAGAAATCGGCCGTAATAGAAATGTACCTGTTGCAGCATAGACGTGTCGAGTGATTCCATGCATAACACCTTTTGATAAGCATCTTCAGCTTTTTTGTGGTCACCTGCTTCTGTGTACATTTCTGCCAGGTCTATGTAAGCTACCTCAAATGTGGGCTTTTTTTGCACAGCAAATTCAAAATGAGGTATGGCTGATTGTATTATTCTGTTGATGTTTTCTTTATCCTGTCCTTTAGGCTGCCAGTTTGTAGCTCTCTTTATTTGGGTCACTTGTGACTTGTAGCAAAGCCCCATCTGGTGATGCAGGAAGACAGAGGAGGGTGTTGCTTTCAAGGCCAGTTTTAAGAACTGAAGAGCTTCATCCAGAGAGCCTTTTCTTCGGTAGAACTTGGCAGCATATCGAAGGATATAGATCTTCGAGGACGCATTGGTCAGTGCTTCTTTAATGTATTTTTCTCCTTCAGATTCTTGTGCTACATCTTGAAGCTTCAGGGCAAGGAGAGCCTTAATATATGCATCGTTTGGATTTAGCCTGACAGCCTGTTTTAGGGTATTCAGACAAAATGCCCCAGTATCCTGTGCTGCTTTGTGAAAGCCCTCCAGGCGATAGACGGTGATTGCATACCCAGTGCTGAATTCAGGGTTTTCAGGGTCCACTTCCAGAGCCTTTTCAAAGCAGACCTTGGCCCGCTCATAATTCTTTCCTCCACATTTCAGCAAGGCCCATCCTTCCTCACAGTCCATATGAGGACACTCCATTCTATAGCTGGAGGAATTTGCAAGCTTCCTGCAAGCATTCTTCACCTCGTCCAGGTAAATCTGGGCTTCTGCATGTCGGCCCATGTGGTAATGCAGCCAGGCATAGTTGCCCCAGGTAACCAGACTTCTCACGTCTAATTGGTTGGCATGTTCTTGCTGGGTTAAGTCTTCAGCTTCTTTCAAACTCTTCAGGGCTTCCTCATTCTGGCCTCTCAGGTGTTTCACATAGGCCAGTAAGTTGTGTATTCCCACGTTGTATTTGGTGTCTAGGAACTCAATCTGCTCCAAGACCCTGTTTTCTAAATCAGGTATTTCAGTGTCGTCAATGACCAACTCCCATGTAAAGTGACATCTCAACTGTTGCAGCTTATCCTTGATCTGATCCTCATCAGCATTATTACTATAAAAACAAAAGCAGATTTTCTTTGTTAGGTGACAAACAGCCAACAGAAATAAGCCAGGCAAAACAACGCATATTTAGAGCTTAGCCTTGAAAAGGGCACGCCTGCTTTGATCTTCCTTTGAGTTCCTGTATTTCTAAGATCCATGTGGCCTTTGAATGCACTTTGCTTGGCTTCATACACTGGGCCCAGCACTTTCTAGCCATGCAACCTCTCTGTGCTTCAGAGTCTCCTTTGTAAAGTGGGGAAAATAATAGACTTATCACACTGGATTTGGTGAGAATTAATAAGCTTATCTACGTAAAGCACTTAGAGCATACATATTTCATGCTATGTAGGAGTTTCCTAGGAGATTGGTTCAAGATGGCAGAGTAGAAGGACGTGCGCTCACTCCCTCTTGCGAGAACACTGGAATCACAACTAACTGCTGAACAATCATTGACAGGAAGACACTGGAACTCACGAAGAAAGATACCGCACATCCAAAGACAAAGGAGAAGCCACAGTGAGACGGTAGGAGGGCCGCAATCACAATGAAATCAAATCCCATAACCGCTGGGTGGGTGACTCACAAACTGGAGAACACTTATACCACAAAAGTCCAACCACTGGAGTGAAGGTTCTGAGCCCCATGTCAGGCTTCCCAACCTGGGGGTCCGACAAGGGAGGAGGAATTCCCAAAGAATCAAACTTTGAAAGCTAGCGGGATTTGATTGCAGGACTTTGACAGGACTGGGGGAAACAGAGACTCCACTCTTGGAGGGCACACACAAAGTAGTGTGCCCATCAGGACCCAGGGGGAAGGAGCACTGACCCCATAGGAGACTGAACCAGACCTACCTGCTAGTGTTGGAGGGTCTCCTGCAGAGCCCAGGGGCAGCTGTGGCTCACCGCGGGGACAAGAACACTGGCAGCAGAAACTCTGGGAAGTACTCCTTGGCGTGCGCCCTCCCAGAGTCTGCCATTAGCCCCACCAAAGAGCCTGTAGGCTCCAGTGCTGGGTCACCTCAGGCCAAACAACCAACAGGGAGGGAACTCAGCCCCACCCATCAGTAGATTAAAGTTTTACTGAGCTCTGCCCACCAGAGCAACACCCAGCTCTACCCACCACCAGTCTCTCCCATCAGGAAACTTGCACAAGCCTCTTAGATAGCCTCATACACCAGAGGGCAGACAGCAGAAGCAAGAAGAACTACAGTCCTGCAACCTGAGGAAGGAAAACCACATTCACAGAAAGATAGACAAAATGAAAGGCAGAGGACTATGTACCAGATGAAGGAACAAGATAAAATCCCAGAAAAACAACTAAATGAAGTGGAGATAGGCAACCTTCCAGAAAAAGAATTCGGAATAATGATAGTGAAGGTGATCCAGGACCTTGGAAAAAGAATGGAGGCGAAGATCGAGAAGATGCAAGAAATGTTTAACAAAGACCTAGACAAATTAAAGAACAAACCCCTAGAAGAATTAAAGAACAAACAAACAGAGATGAACAATACAATAACTGAAATGAAATATACACTAGAAGGAGTCAGTAGCATAATAACTGACGCAGAAGAACGGATAAGTGACCTGGAAGACAGAACGGTGGAATTCACTGCCATGGAAGAGAATAAAGAAAAAAAAATGAAATAAATGAAGACAGCCTAAGAGACCTCTGGGACAACATTAAATGCACCAACATTCACATTATAGGGGTCGCAGAAGGAGAAGAGAGAGAGAAAGGACCCAAGAAAATATTTGAAGAGATTATAGTCAAAAACTTCCCTAACATGGGAAAGGAAATAGCCACCCAAGTCCAGGAAGTGCAGAGAGTCCCAGGCAGGATAAACCCAAGGAGAAACACGCCGAGACACATAGGAATCAAATTGACAAAAATTAAAGACAAAGAAAAATTATTGAAAGCAGCAAGGGAAAAACGACAAATAACATACAAGGGAACTCCCATAAGGTTAACAGCTGATTTCTCAGCAGAAACTCTACAGGCCAGAAGGGAGTGGCACAATATATTTAAAGTGATGAAAGGGAGGAACCCACAACCAAGATTACTCTACCTGGCAAGGATCTCATTCAGATTCAACAGAAAAATCAAAAGCTTTAAAGACAAGCAAAAGCTAAGAGAATTCAGCACCACCAAACCAGCTCTACAACAAATGCTAAAGGAACTTCTCTAAGTGGGAAACACAGGAGAAGAAAAGGACCTACAAAAACAAACCCAAAAGAATTAAGAAAATGGTCATAGGAACATATATATCGATAATTACCTTAAATGTGAACAGATTAAATGCTCCAACCAAAAGACACAGGCTTGCGGAATGGATACAAAAACAAGACTCATATATGTGCTGTCTACAAGAGACCCACTTCAGACCTACGGACACATACAGACTGAGAGTGAGGGGATGGAAAAAGATATTCCATGCAAATGGAAATCAAAAGAAGGCTGGAGTAGCAATACTCATATCAGATTAAATCGACTTTAAAATAAAGAATGTTACAAGAGGCAAGGAAGGACACTACATAATGATCAAGGGATCAATCCAAGAGGAAGATATAACTATTAGAAATATATATGCACCCAACATAGGAGCACCTCAATACATAAGGCAAATGCTAACAGCTATAAAAGAGGAAATCGACAGTAACACAATAATAATGGGGGACTTTAACACCTCATTTACACCAATGGACAGATCATCCAGATAGAAAATTAATAAGGAAACAGAAGCTTTAAATGACACAATAGACCAGATAGATATAATTGATATTTATAGGATATTCCATCCAAAAACAGCAGATTACACTTTGTTCTCAAGTGCACATGGAACATTCTTCAGGATAGATCACATCCTGGGTCACAAATCAAGCCTTAGTAAATTTAAGGAAATTGAAATCATATCAAGCAATTTTTCCGACCACAACGCTATGAGATTAGAAATCAATTACAGTGGAAAAAAACGTAAAAACCACAAATACATGGAGGCTAAACAATATGTTACTAAATAACCAAGAGATCACTGAAGACATCAAAGAGGAAATCAAAAAATACCTAGAGACAAATGACAACGAGAACACGATGATCCAAAACCTATGGGATGCAGCAAAAGCAGTTCTAAGAGGGAAGCTTACAGCAATACAGTCCTACCTGAAGAAACAACAAACATCTCAAATAAACAATTTAACCTTACACCTAAAGGAACTAGAGAAAGAAGAACAAACAAAACCCAAAGTTAGTAGAAGGAAAGAAATCATAAAGATCAGAGCAGAAATAAATGAAATAGAAACAAAGAAAACAACAGCAAAGATCAATAAAACTAAAAGCTGGTTCTTTGAGAAGCTAAACAAAATTGATAAACCATTAGCCAGACTCATCAAGAAAAAGAGGGAGAGGACTCAAATCAATAAAATTAGAAATGAAAAAGGAGAAGTTACAGTGGACACCGCAGAAACAAAAAGCATCCTAAGAGACTACTACAAGCAACTCTGTGCCAATAAAACGGACAACCTGGAAGAAACGGACAAATTCTTAGAAAGGTATAAACTTCCAAGACTAAACCAGGAGGAAATAGAGAATATGAACAGATCAATCACAAGTAATGAAATTGAAACTGTGATTAAAAATCTTCCAACAAAAGTCCAGGACCAGATGGCTTCACAGGTGAATTTTATCAAACATTTAGAGAAGAGCTAACACCCACCCTTCTCAAACTCTTCCAAAAAATTGCAAAGGAACATTCCCAAACTCATTCTATGAGGCCCCCATCACCCTGATACCAAAACCAGACAAAGATACTACAAAAAAAGAAAATTACAGACCAATATCATTGATGAATATAGATGCAAAAATCCTCAACAAAATACGAGCAAACAGAATCCAACAGCACATTAAAAGGATCATACACCGTAATCAAGTGGGATTTATCCCAGGGATGCAAGGATTCTTCAATATATGCAAGTCAATCAATGTGATACACCATATTAACAAACTGAAGAAAAAAAACCATATCATCATCTCAATAGATGCATGAAAACTTTTGACAAAATTCAACACCCATTTATGATAAAAACTCTCCAGAAAATGGGCATAGAGGGAACCTATCTCAACATAATAAAGGCCATATATGACAAACCCACAGCAAACATCATTCTCAATGGTGAAAAACTGAAAGCATTTCCTCAAAGATCAGGAACAAGACAAGGATGTCCACTCTCACCACTATTATTCAACACAGTTTTGGAAGTCCTAGTCATGGCAATTGGAGAAGAAAAAGAAATGAAAGGAATACAAATTGGAAAAGAAGAAGTAAAACTGTCACTATTTGCAGATGACATGATACTATACGTAGAGAATCCTAAAGATGCCACCAGAAGACTACTAGAGCTAATCAATGAATTTGGTAAAGTTGCAGGATACAAAATTAATGCACAGAAATTTCTTGCATTCCTGTACACTAACAACAAAAGATCAGAAAGAGAAATTAAGGTAACAATCCCATTCACCATTGCAACAAAAAGAAAAAAATACCTAGGAATAAACCTACCTAAGGAGGTGAAAGACCTGTACTCAGGAAACTGTAAGACACTGATGAAAGAAATCAGAGATGACACAACAGATGGAGAGATATACCATGTTCTTGGACTGGAAGAATCAATATTGTGAAAATGACTATACTACCCAAAGCAATCTACAGATTCAATGCAATCCCTATCAAACTACTGATGGCATTTTTTACAGAACCAGAAAAAAAATCTTAAAATTTGTATGGAGACACAGAAGACCCCAAATAGGCAAAGCAATCTCGAGGGAAAAAAATGGAGCTGGAGGAATCAGACTCCCTGACTTCAGACTATACTACAAAGCTACAGTAATCAAGATAATATGGTACTGGCACAAAAACAGAAATATAGATCAATGGAACAGGATAGAAAGCCCAGAGATAAACCCACGCACCTATGGTCAACTAATCTATGATGAAGGGGGCAAAGATATACAATGGTGGAAAGACAGTCTCTTCAATAAGTGGTGCTGGGAAAACTGGACAGCTACATGTAAAAGAATAAAATTAGAACGTTCCCTAACACTATACACAAAAATAAACTCAAAATGGATTAAAAACCTAAATGTAAGACTGGACACTATAAAACTCTTAGAGGAAAACATAGGAAGAATACTCTTTGACATAAATCACAGCAAGATCTTTTTTGATCCACCTTCTAGAGTAATGGAAAGAAAAACAAAAATAAACAAATGGGACCTAATGAAACTTAAAAGCTTTTGCACAGCAGAGGAAACTACAAATAGGACAAAAAGACAACCCTCAGAATTGGAGAAAATATTTGCAAATGAATCAACGGACAAAGGATTAATCTCTAAAATATATAAACAGCTCATGCAGCTCAATATCAAAAAGTAAACAACCCAATCCAAAAATGGGCAGAAGACCTAAATAGATATTTCTCCACAGAAGACATACAGATGGCCAAGAGGCACATGAAAAGCTGCTCAACATCACTAATTATCAGAGAAATGCAAATTAAAACTACAATGAGGTATCACCTTACACCAGTTAGAATGGGCATCATCAGAAAATCTACAAATGACAAATGCTGGAGAGGGTGTGGAGAAAAGGGACCCCTCTTGCACTGTTGGTGGGAATGTAAATTGATACAGCCACTATGGAGAACAGTATGGAGGTTCCTTTAAAAACTAAAAATAGAATTACCATATGACCCAGCAATCCCACTACTGGGCATATACCCAGAGGAAACCATAATTCAAAAAGTCACATGCACCCCCATGTTCATTGCAGCACTATTTACAATAACCAGGTCATGGAAGCAACCTAAATGCCCATCGACAGACGAATGGATAAAGAAGATGTGGTACATATATACAATGGAGTATTACTCAGCCATAGAAAGGAACGAAATTGGGTCATTTGTAGAGACGTGAATGGACCTAGAGATTGTCATACAGAGTGAAGTAAGTCAGAAGGAGAAAAACAAATATCGTATATTAACGCATATATGTGGAATCTAGAAAAATGGTACAGATGAACCGGTTTGCAAGGCAGAAATAGAGACACAGATCTAGAGAACAAATGTATGGACACCAAGGGGGGAAAGTGTGTGTGTGGGGGGTGGTGGTGGGATGAATTGGGAGATTGGGATTGACATACATATACTAATATGTATAAAATAGGTAACTAATAAGAACCTTCTGTATAAAAAATAAATAAATAAAGTCAAAGCACAGGTTCCTGAGATCACACAGCTACATGAGTGGCAAAATCAGGACTCAGGCCGTTTTAAAAAGAAAAAAAAGTTTCCTATTTTTGTAATTAGGATAGAGACCAGTAAGAAATACAGAGCCTTAGGAAACATTATTGACCTTAGGAACTTAGTCTGCAGATTATGCAACAAATTAAGACCACCTAAAAGCAATAATATTTGACCCATTTATTTGGAAATAATAATGGATTCACAGAAATTTGCAAAGATAGTACATAGGTCCATTGTATCCTTCACCCAGTTTCTCCCAAAGATTATATCTTATCTAACTATGTCAAAACTAGAAAATTGGCAGTGGTACAATATGCATACAGTTCTGTCATTCTATCACATGAGTAAATCCATGGAACCATCACCTTGATCAAGTTAGAGAACTACTCCATCATCACAAACATCTCTCTCATGCTGTTTCTTTAGAGTCAAAACTGTTGCCTCCCTCCATTTCCAAACATTTCTAGCCTCTGATAACTACTAACATGTTTTTCATCTCTATAATTTTGTCATTTCACGAATGTCATATACATGGAGTCATATATTATGTAATCTTTGGAGATTGCCTTTTTCACTCATCATAATGCCCTTGACATACATCCAAGTTGTTGAGTTTTATCAACAGTTCATTCCTTTCTACTGGGGGGTCATTTGCCATGGTATGGGAGTATCACAGTTAACTATTCATCTATTGTAGGACATTTCAATTGTTTCTGGTTTTGGCTTATTAAAAATAAAAGTGCTATGAACAGTTGTATACAGACCTTTACATGGACATAAATTTTCATTTCTCTGGGATAAATGTTGAGGAGTGCAATTGCTAGGTCATATGGTAAGTGTATGCTTATGTTTTTAAGAAACCGCCAAACTGTTTTCCAGATGAATAGTATCATTTTTCATTCCTACTAGTAATGTATGAATGATCTAGTTCTTTGCATTCTTACCAGAATTTGGTATTTTCACTTTTTTTTTAATGTTAGCCCTTTTAATAGACATGTAGTGGTATCTCCTTGTGGTCTTAATTTGCATTTCCCTAATGGCTAGTGGTGTTGAACATATTTTTATGTGCTTATTTGCCATTTACGTATCCTCTTCATGAAATATCTCTTCATTTCCTTTGCCTATTTTCTAATTAGGTGTTTTTTTTATTGTTGGGTTTCAGTAACTCTTTATAGATTCTAGATATGAGTCCTTTGTGATGTTTTCAAATATTTTCTCTCAGTGTGTGGCTTGTCTTTTTATCCTTTAATAAGGTCTTTTGAAGAGCAAAATTTTTTACTTTTGATGAAGTATAATTTATTGATTTTTTTTCTCTTATGGGTCATGTGTTTGGTATCATGTCCAGGAACTCTTCACCAGGCCCTAAGTCCTTAAGATTTTCTCCTGTGTTTTCTTCTACAAGTTTTATAATTTTACATTTAAATCTGTGATCCATTTTGAGTTAATTTTTGCATAATGTATGAAGATTAGGTCAGTGTCTCATTTTTCAGCCTATGGATATCCAGTTGCACCAGCAGCATTTGTTGAAGACTGTTCATTCTCCATTGAATTGCTTTTGAACCTTTGTCAGAAATCAGTTGGCTGTGCTTGTGTGGGATTATTTCTGGGTTCCTTATTCTGTTCCACTGATCTATGTGTTTATCCTTCCACCAATACCATACGATCTTGTTTACTGTGTGTAATCAATCTTAAAATTGGGTAGGGTGACTCCCCTCTATTTTTCTTTTTCAAAATTGTTATTCTAGTTCCTTTGCTTTTCCATATAAATTTTAGATTAATATTTTCTATATCTATAAAAAATCTTGCTGGAGTTTTGATAGGAATTTTATATCAATTGGGGGAGAATTGACATTTTTGCTATGTTGAGTCTTCTAATCCATGAACATTCTGTATCTGTTTATTTAGATATTCTTTAATTTCTTTCATTAGCATTTTAATAGTTTATAGGCATTCAAGTCCTGTGCATGTTATGTTAGATTTACACTTAAGTACACTTATGTGTTTCTTTTTGTGCAATTTAAAATTATATTGTGTTTTTAACTTAATTTTCACATGTTCATTGCTAATATATAGAAATACAATTGACTTTTGTATGTAAATCTTGTATTCTGCAACCTCGATGAACCCACTTGTTAGTTCTAGGAGTTGGTTTATAGATACCTTGGGATTTTCTATGTAGACCATCATGGCATCTATAAATAGGGACAGTTTTATTTTTTCTTTCTGATCTGTATACCTTTTATTTCCTTTTTTGCTCACTGGAAAAATTTCTTTAGCTATTCCTTAAGGGTAGGTCTGTTGGTGCCAAATTCTCTTAGCTTTCCTTCATTTGAGAATGTCTTAATTTCCTATTTATTCCAGAAGGATATTTTTTGCTGGATATAGGATTCTAGGTTGAAAATTCTTTTCTTTCAGCACTTGAAAAATGTTATGCCCCTTTCTTCTAGACTCCATGGTTTCTAATGAGAAATAAGCTGCCATTAGACTTGTGTGTATGTTTTTCCCTTCCTTATAGCTGAGGTGTCATTTCTCTCTACTACTTTCATGGGTTTTCTTTTTGTCTTTAGTCTTCAGAATTTTAACTGTGACGTGTCTTGGATTTCTTTGGGTTTATCATCTTTGGACTTTGGTCAGCTACTTGAAATTAGAATCACATTGGATAATTTCTATCATTCTGTCTTCAAGTTCATGAATTCTTTCCTCTGTCCTCTCCATCCTGTTTTTGAGCCCACCCACTGAGTTTTCATTTTGGTTATTGTACTTTTCAGTTCTAAAATTCCCATTTGGTTCTTCTTTATATCTCCTTTTCTTTGCTGAGACTTTCTATATGTTCATTTGTTTCAAGTGTGTTTATAATTGGCCATTGAACCATTTTTATGATGGCAGTTTTAAAATCCTAGTTAGACAATGCTAATATTTGTGTCATTTCAGTGTTGTTGTCTGATGATTATTCTTTCTCATTCAAGTTGAGATTTTCCTGGTTCTTGGCATGATAAGCAATTTTTAATGGAAACCTGGACATTTGGGTATTATTATGTATTATAGGACTCTGAGTTACATATAAATCTGTTTTATCAGGCCTCCTCTAATACTGTTGTTCTAGGGAAAGGAGAAGGACACCTCATTCCGCACTGCCAGCGCAAGGTGGAATCCTGTTTACTCACTTGTCTTTCATTAACACTTTATGGGGAGCCGGGGCTCCTCATTACTGCTGGATGGGGGTGGGAGTTCAGGATCCCCCAGGCCTCTGCTGATACCACCCTGGCTTGAAGGGGTAGGTGTGCCTTGTTACTCTTCTCCATGTGGCCTTTACTGATGCTGGGAAGAGAGGTGAGTGGGGAAGAGTGACCTTATTACCTCTGGATGGTGGTGAAAGTCCTGAACTCCACTAGGCCTCTCTGGTACCACCTCAGTGGGGAGTGGGAGGCTACCTCATTACCACTAGGTGGAGGCTGATGTCCACACTCCCTTTGTGGTCTTCACTCCCTCACTGCAGAGAGAGGGACCCTTGTTACCACCCTGGTGGGGATGAAAGTCTTTGCATTCCACTTGCCCTTCTCTGGCATCATCCATGGAGGTAGGGGAAGGGAGAGAGTTGGGATGCCTAGCTATAGCCTGGTGAGGGTAGAAGTCTAGGCTACCCACTCAGCCTTTGCTGGCAAAGTTCGGAATGGGGCTTTAGTTTTTATTTGATTTTTTCCTGTGGTATTTGGCTGGAGTAGAATGATTGTTCATAAATTTTTTGTCTTGCTAGGCTGTCCCCTCCTTGGTGCTTTGGCTAGAGATAGCAGGCTTTTCATGGGACTTTTCTGTCTATGCCTGCTGGCATTTCTAGGTTGCTGGCTTCTCCAGCGCTCAGTCTGGGATATATGCAGAAAAGAGGAATATCCATATACAAAAGAATGAAGTTGGACCCCTACCTTATACCATATACAAAAAATGAAATCAAAATGTATCAAAGATATAAATGTAAGACCTAAAACTATAAAAATCTTGAAAGAAACAGGGAAAAAACTCCATGACATTGGATTTGGCAACAATTTCTTGGACGTGACACCGAAAGCACAAGTAACAAAAGTAAAAATAAATAAGTTGAACTTCATCAAAATTAAAAACTTTTGTGCCTCAAAGGGCACTATCAATAGAATAAAAAGACAACCCACAGAATGGGAGAAAATATTTGCAAATCATGTACCCGATAAGGGATTAATATCTAGACTATATAAGCAACTCCTACAACTCAACAACAACAACAAAACAACTGATTAAAAAATGGGCAAAGGACTTGAATAGATATTTCCCTAAAAAAAATATACAAATGGCCAGTAAGCAGATGAAAAGATGTTCAACATCACCAATCATTAGTGAAATGCAAATCAAAACCATAAGATATCTCTTCACACCAATTGCGATGGCTGTTATCAAAAACACAGAAAATAACAAGTGTTGTCGAGGATGTGGAGAAATTAGAACCCTTGTGCACTTCTAGTGAGAATGTCAAATGGGGCAGCTGCTGAGGAAAATGGTGGTGATTCCTCAAAAAATTAAACACAGAATTACCATATTATTCTGCAATTCCACTTTTGGGTATATACCTAAAATAAATGAAAGCAGAGACTTGAGTAGATATTTGTATACTTATATTCATAGCAGCATTATTCACAATAGTCAAAAGGTGGAAGCAACCCAAGTGTCCACCAATGGAAGAATGGATAAACAAAATGTGATCTATACATACAATGATATATTATTCAGCCTTAAAATGGAAGGACATTCTGACACATGCTTCAAAATGAATGAACCTTGAAGACATTATGATAAGTGAAATAAGCCAGTCACAAAAGGCCATGTGTTGTATGCTTCCATTTATATGAAATATCAATGATAGGCAAATCCATAGAGACAAAAAGCAGATTAATGGTTGCCAGGCCTGGAGTGAAGGATGAGTGGGGAATGGCTGCTCAGAGTGACAAAAATGTTCTTGAAGTAGATAGTGGTGGTGGTTGCACAGCATTGTGGTTGTATTAAATACCACAAAATTGTATACTTAAAAATAGTTAAAATGGTAAATTTTGTCTTACGTGTATTTTCTCACAAAAAAATCATATTACTGACTTGAATAGAAATTCTACAAATTATATATGTGTGTGTGTGTGTGTGTGTATATACATATATTTCTAGTACATGTTGAAATAAACACAAAAGCATTAAAACATAAAAGCTAATTACTATGCCATCTGAAATGAGCTCATGAACCTCCACTGGTACCCTTTAAGAAACATTTGTTTAAAGGTTAAATAAGGTATCATTGAATAGAGACTCTGGTTCATGTCTCAGCTCTATCACTTATTATCTGTGTAGCCTTAACATTTCTTAATTTAAAATTTGTTATTGCGAAATAAGTATAATAGGAGTACCTGCCTCATAGGTTTCCTTTGTAAATGTAATAATTTATGTAATACTTTGGAAGCCAGGTTGGCGCTTGATAAGCATTCAGGAAGTGATATCTACTTTATCATTATTATTACTATTTTCATAATTATCAGTGATAGTCCACTCTTATCTGTCTGTGGACCAAAGGAGGGGAGAAAGGTTGATAATAGGCCCATAATTATGCATTTTCTGAAGCTGTTGCCCGTTCAAAATTTTGCCCACTGGACCACTGAGGGGGAACTTGCAGGTTGATACTAATTAATGTTTTTTTTATCTGCTGATATCAAGAGTTATTTGAATCAAGATTCAGTTTGGGTAATATAGAAATGTTCGCATTAGGCCCTTTCCCTAAGGAAGATGAGGGAGTTCCCAAGCACAGAACTCTAGCCAAGCCAGGAGGCTGTCAAGCGTCTGGCTTCCCCAGAGGACAGGTAATCTGCTAATCTTTTTATTTATTTATTTTTTTCAGTCTTTTGCTCAACATTTAATCTTTTATTTATTTATTTATTTATTTTTAACATCTTTATTGGAGTATAATTGCTTTACAGTGGTGTATTAGTTTCTTCTTTATAACAAAGTGAATCAGCTATACATATACATATATCCCCATATCTCCTCCCTCTTGCATCTCCCTCCATCCCACCCTCCCTATCCCACCCCTCTAGGTGGTCACAAAGCACCGAGCTGATCTCCCTGTGCTATGCAGCTGCTTCTCACTCGCTATCTATTTTACATTTGGTAGTGTATATATGTCCATGCCACTCTCTCACTTTGTCCCAGCTTACCCTTCCCCCTCCCCATATCCTCAAGTCCATTCTCTAGTAGGTCTGCATCTTTATTCCCATCTTGCCCCAGGTTCCTCATAACCATTTTTTTTTTAGATTCCATATATATGTGTTAGCATATGGTATTTGTTTTTCTCTTTCTGACTTACTTCACTCTGTATGACAGACTCTAGGTCCAATCACCTCACTACAAATAACTCAATTTCATTTCTTTTTATGGCTGAGTAATATTCCATTGTATATATGTGCCACATCTTCTTTATCCATTCATCTGTTGATGGACACTTAGGTTGCTTCCATGTCCTGGCTCTTGTAAATAGAGCTGCAATGAACATTGTGGTACATGACTCTTTTTGAATTATGGTTTTCTCAGGGTATATGCCCAGTAGTGGGATTGCTGGGTCATATGGTGGTTCTATTTTTAGTTTTTTAAGGTATCTCATATGTTTTTGAAAGTTGCTTTAAATACTCTCTCTCTCTCTATATATATATACAGACATATATACTCTATATATACACATATAGTGTATAAAATTTAATAAATTGCTGAATAATAATTAAATTCAGATATTTAAGGGAACAAGGAAGCAGGTAGGATGCTGGCTGAAGTAAAGAGAATGTCTAAGTTCAGGTGAAATGTGGAGAGTTGAGTTCCCTTCCTACCTGGAGATTTGGTATCTCATAGAAAGAATTGGAGAGGTAAGAGTCCTTTGGGCCCAGGAAGAGATTTCTCATGGCCTCAAGCTGCAGCCGTGACCAAAGCAGATAAAACCAGCATTGCTAGTCCTTAGGAAATATCCAGAATCAACCCATTTTACAGTCTTTCCTCCTTCTCCTTTCTGCTGACCCGCCTGGATGGTGGCACTGCCCACACACCCCATGGTAGTTGCCACATCTCCTTCCAGGACCTTGTCAAAGCCATGACTAGGGTAGAGTCTTGAAATTTGCAGAAAGAGGCCCTGTTTAAATGGTAAAAGTAGGAGTTTCAAGGGAAATCTCTGAGGCAGCTTGACCACGGATATTCTGGTTATGCTTCTGTGGAGCATATGACTCTGTGAAGGGACAGGCAGACCTCATGCCCAGTTAGTTGTTCAGAACAGGGACAACCCAAGGAGCCCATCACTTCAAAAAGTGAGCCAAGGAACTCTCCAGAGCAGTGCTTCTCACACTTCAGTGTGCACAAGGACCAAATCACCTGAAGATCTTGTTAGAATGCTGATCTGGATTCAGTAGGTCTGGGATGCTGCCTTTGTAGCAACCTCCCAGGGGGTGTTAGGTTTGAACCACACTGAATAGCAAGGTTCTGGGAAGATTTCACTTTTTTTTTTTTTTTTACATTTCACTTTTTGGCAGTGAATTCCAATCCCCAGTTTCTCATCCCTAAAACATCCCTTAAAGAGGCAAGCCTTGCTTTATGTCAACATCCCACCCCTCCCACTCCCTACCCACTTTGGACTTCCTCCACTCACATTTATCCATGTACAATGCAGGAAGCATTTAGCGTGTGAATGAAGTACCTGCTGTCCCCTTTAAATACATATTTCTTTCCTAGGCCTTATTTCTGATCTGTTCAATCAGGATTTCTGAATGCAGGGCCCAGTAATTTGCGTTCTAATAGAGCACTCAGGTCGGGTGTAGTACAGGGAATCTGCTACGCAGTTTGAGAGACTCTGTGACACTTACTCCCTGTTTATAGTTCACACGGGAGGTCTAGCAGGTCGGTAAGAAGATGGTTCACGTAGACATATTCCCCAATCCTGTCAGAGCACATTTCAAGGCAAAAGCGACTTCATTATGAAGTTTCATAGTGCTGAACTAATCCTTAGCACATTTGCCGAGAAGTAAGCATGCTTTTAAAATAACCACAGCAACCATAACAAAACACACAAAGCTCTGATTTTGTCCTTTCAAATATAAGAAACAAAAGGGGGACCAGGACCTGCAGCAACTTTCCTACAGGCCCCAGCTCTCATTGACCAGATTTTGCCTGAAAGGATCTGAGCATGCCCTCGTAGGCTCTCTCAACATCCCTTCTCAGCTGCCAGCTCTGCTGGGAGCACATCCCTCAGCTCCTGACTCTGTAAATCAGGAAAAGCCACAGAAATAAAAGTGCATGAATTGGTAAGATAGATTAGATAGATGTTAGATGATTAGTGAAATGCATATTTAATCTACTAGCAAAAACTGAATCAGCATAATTCAGGAAGTTGCACTCAAGAACAAGATTTGGGAGAGATTCTCAACTTCCTGTCAGAGAACCAGAGAATATTTACCTCATGATGGCTGTTTCCCTGCAATTCTGGAAAGCTGAGGTTCAGGCCGATTTTATTTTCTGCGGTGGGTTGCAAGCAAATGCAGAGGAGGTTTCCACTCAGGATGCTAGCTGTTAGGTCTGTGCTTTTATAGAGTAGAAAAGGAAAGCAAAACTGAGGCAATGCTATCAAGATTCCTGCTGAGGAGAAACTGAAACTGAACATGCAGAGCTGAGCTCAGTTCTCCACTGGGAGTACCATTCTACGCAGATTCTGCAACTGTGCTTGAGAGTTTGAAAGAAGGCATTGTCGATGCCATACACATTATAGGCCCTCCTCCCAGAGATTCAGATGCAACCTAGGGGTGGGATTGGGCTCCGGACTCTGCATTTTAACAAGCACCCTGGAAATCCTGTTGCAGAAGTCCCTGTATGTGTTTTGAGAAGCATAGTCCTGGAGGTGTTTTGTTTTGTTTTGTTTTGCTTTGGCAGTACGGAATGCGGGATCTTAGTTCCCCCACCAGGGGGATGGGACGCATGCCCCCTGCAATGGAAGTGAAGAGTATTAACCACTGGACTGCCAGGGAAGTCCCTGGAGGTATTTTGAAAAGCAGTTTCCCATTTACTTGTGGGAGATCATGTAATGTATCAAACAGTGAGTCAGACATCTAGAAGAAAGGAAAATAACCACAGAAAGCCTGGACTTTGGTTTTCTCTTTGACCAGCTCTGGGGTATTTCTTGAATCACATCACAGCCTCATTTCCTCACTTCTAAAATAGCCTGGAATAAATTTCCTTTTTTCTTCCATCCAAATGATAGGAAACTGTGCCGTAGGGAGATCCACTTTTACCTTCGTCTCAGGTGTGGCTCTGGGCACTCTAAGGACTGATCCTCCCTCTCCAAATAGGGACCCGAGGGTCCAGACCTCCCGGTCCCTGCCCCTCCTCTCTAATGTGAGCATAATTAAAAGCATTAATACATTTCACCCGTTTGGCCTTTGTACCCAGAAGAAGCTCAGCCCTGGAGTTTGGCACCTTAGTAATGACCCTGCTCTGACACACTTTCTATATGACTTCTTGGCCAAGTAATTTGCCCTCTGAGGCCCATTTTTCTCATCTAGAAAATGAGGCTAATAAAAAAAGAATAGCGTTCCCTTCCTAGGGCTACCGGGAGGATGATAATAGATAATGCGTGTAGAGCCCTGGACAGAGTGCACTTCTAACTACTGATCACAAGGAAACTGTTACTGCCATGATCACTGGCATACCAGTGTTATAATTTTAAGTGAATTCTGAGTGTGCAAAGGGGCCAACAGAGTTCCTCAACGGATGGGGCAGAGGAGGGCACTCCTTAGCCAGCTAGCAGGTATGAGGTGTTTCCCCAGGTGGCTTCCCCGTTTGGAAATTTTTAGCACAGCTGAGAAGGAACGGCCTAACTTGCCCCTGTCCCTACAGCCTCTGGGAACAGGGCACCTTGATGTGGGCTTCAGTCCAGCATAGTCCAGAGAGCCTCCCTCAGACTTCCTCAGGTCCGTGGCTCTGGACACACCCAAGCACAGATCACTGCCCAACTTCTTAGGCAGACTGGCTACCAAGGCACTGGGCGGGGCTAGGTTTTTCTTGTCAACTCATTCATGCAGACATGATTCACATCACTCATGACTGGGAGCCCATCATATAGGGAAAGTGACCTGAGGCATTTAGCAGTGAATTCCTCTTATCCACCCCATCCCCAGATACAAGCCTGCAGAGCATTCGGGAGCCCTTGGATGGCCCTGTCCTCATTCCCTGAAGGGTCACTAGGTTGCTCCCTCCCCAGCCAGTCAGCCCCTCAATCCCTTCCCATAGGTGTTTGATGGGGAAGTTTTCCTTTTCTCTCAGCTGTATTTTTCCTGAGGCTCTAACTGATGTTAGAACTCAAGCAGGTCTATATGCATCTTTGAAAATCAAGTTTACTAAGATTATACTTTACATATAATAAAATGTACCCATTTAAAGTGTAGTTTGATGAATTTTGACAAATGTATATACCCATGTAACCACCACCACTATCTCCCTATAGACTATTTGCATCATCCCCTGTGTACCCTCCTAGTCAAGCCCAGTCTCACCCTCCACCATACCCAGGCAACCATTGCTCTGCTTTCCTTCATTAGAAATTAGATCAGTATTAGGAAAGAGATTAGGTCATTATGTTTTGAAGAGAAATTATTTTCTGCTGCTCACAAGTTCTCATTACAGCAATAAAAATAAACTCTCAGCTTCCAGTTTGTTTTCATATAAGAAATGGAAAAAATGTCCATCTGTAAGGATTGTTTTCTCCACTTCCCACCTTGAAGTGATCAAACTTTCAGGGCAAAATTCCCAACATGAGTTGCCTTTTTACTACCAATTTCATCTTTAATAACATCTGCTTAAAAGAAATGCTTCCTTTTAAAATGACAAGAAGAAAGCCTCTTAGTTCTTTCAAAGAAAACAACAGAAAAGCCTCAAAAGAGCAATTTGCTTAGATCTGACTTTGAACCAGCAAACTTTGTACCTGATTGGACCTAACCACTCCTGCCAAGCCTCCCTCACATCCAGCTCCTGGCTCCCAGCTCCACCGGTGAAGCTTAGGGAGTCTGAGTGCACACACCAGAAAAAGTCACAGAAATAAAAAGTACCCATATTGGTAAAGGCATGTTTAGTCCACAAGCAACAGGGCAACTCTGGAACTTGCCTGCACCCAAGAAGCTCAGCTTACAATTTGGTTTCAAGATCGAGGGTGCTTGCGAGGTATCTCGCTGACCTCATGATGGTGATCTGTTCTCTGCTGTTCTGAAAAGCTGGGGTCCAAGCTGATTTGCTCTTCAGAAATCTTTCACGTCTACCTCAAGTAAATACTGAAGGAGCTATATAAGAGGGACGTCGGGTAGGGAGAATGCATCAACTGATGCTTTCTCCCAGTCTCTGAGTGACTGCCTTTATGAAAGAGAAGAGGATTTGGAAAGTGAAACTGATTTAAAATCAAGAGGAGGAAAAGGAAATTTAAGGTTATGTCATGACTCAGTAGAAGTAAATTGTTTAAAAATCATGACTGCGGACTTCCCTGGCGGTCCCGTGGTTAAGACTCTGTGCTTCCACTTCAGGGGGCATGGGTTCCATCCCTGGTGGGGGAACTAAGATCCCACAAGCCTCGGGGCGCAGCAAAAAAAAAAAAAAAAAAAAAAAAAATCACACTCCCAGGAATCTGACCCTAACTCTAGGGTGGGTCCCAGGAAATTGCATTTTTAATAAAGTCTGTAGGAGATTCTGATGTAGGGGTTTTTGGGAGCACATATTGTGAAAGACTGCTCCAGAAATATGTTGTAAAAAGTAACTTCGTCAAGTCAATTTACTTGTGGGAGACAATTTGCACCTTGAGACCTGGATTTAATTCTGTGTGTTATTTACTAGCTCTGGGATTATCCATGAGTCAAATCACCGAGCCTGATTTTTTTTTTTTCCCCCCATGCTAAATTTAAGAAGACAAGCCCTGAAGTAAACCCTGAGCACTTTCAATCTCTGAGGTCTAAGGCAATCGTTCAGTTTTTCCAGCTATAAAATGGGAAATAGTAACACATATAATATTGTTGGCTAGCTGCCTAGCTGATAAATTTACATATTTATGCTTTAAGCTCTGAAGGAGTGACAATACCCTGAGAGATTTTTTTTTTCACACACACACACTGTATTTTATTTTTACAAGAGATAAATAGACTGACACCAAGCATTGTACATGGATGACCACAACAAAAGCAACAATGATTGCAATTACCAAACATTAAACACACTCATACTATGTCATAATATTGACATTCAGTCCAGTAATCCTCCACTGTAACAGCTCCTTTACTTTGCAGTGAAAATTGATTTGTATATTCTTTGCCTCTGAGTCCTTGTTGGATTTTTTTTTTTTTAATTCAGACAGAAAGACACAAAAATTATACTCATCCTCATCAGTTCACTCAGTCCCATGTAATTAAATTTTTTTTTTCATCTTGATCTTTTGTTAGCACTTTTATGAGTTCATCAGTTTTTCATTAGAGTTCTGAAAATGCTTATTCATTCAGTTCAGCAGTACAGTCAGTTACCAGAAACCTGTACTTGTCAGAGTCTTTTCCATGAATTTCTTAAAGATGAAACCCTTTTATAGGAACATATTTGCAAAAGCATCAGAGTACACACAGAACTGTCTGTAAATGACAAAAGACTTAAAAATGACCACAGTTAAAAATTTGATGAAAGTTCATAATAATGCAGTTGACAAGAAAATTAGTTATTTCTGAGATATACATTTTAAGGTAATAACTAGGATTATGACTTATAACATTATACCAGAACATATAAGATTTTTAGAAATTTCATGTAATGTCTGAAACATTTATATTAACATATTTCCATACAAATAACCCAATGAAAGTTTAGTATTAGTTGTTTGTTTGTTTGTTTTATACTGCAGGTTCTTATTAGGCATCAATTTTATACACATCAGTGTATACATGTCAATCCCAATCGCCCAATTCAGCACAACACCATACCCACCCCATCGCAGTTTTCCCCCCTTGGTGTCCATATGTCCGTTCTCTACGTCTGTGTCTCAACCTCTGCCCTGCAAACTGGCTCATCTGTACCATTTTTCTAGGTTCCACATACATGCGTTAATATACGATATTTGTTTTTCTCTTTCTGACTTACTTCACTCTGTATGACAGTCTCTAGATCCATCCACGTCTCAACAAATGCCTCAATTTCGTTCCTTTTTATGGCTGAGTAATATTCCATTGTATATATGTACCACATCTTCTTTATCCATTCGTCTGTTGATGGGCATTTAGGTTGCTTCCATGACCTGGCTATTGTAAATAGTGCTGCAATGAACATTCGGGTACATGTGTCTTTTTGAATTACAGTTTACTCTGGGTATATGCCCAGTAGTGGGATTGCTGGGTCATATGGTAATTCTATTTTTAGTTTTTTAAGGAACCTCCATATTGTTCTCCATAGTGGCTGTATCAATTTACATTCCCACCAACAGTGCAAGAGGGTTCCCTTTTCTCCACACCCTCTCCAGCATTTGTTGTTTGTAGATTTTCTGATGATGCCCATTCTAACTGGTGTGAGGTGATACCTCATTGTAGTTTTTTTTTTTTTTTTTTTTTTTTTTAATTAATTAATTAATTTATTTATTTATTTTTGGCTGTGTTGGGTCTTCGTTTCTGTGCGAGGGCTTTCTCTAGTTGTGGCAAGTGGGGGCCACTCTTCATCGCGCTGCGCAGGCCTCTCACCATCGCGGCCTCTCCCGCTGCGGAGCACAGGCTCCAGACGCGCAGGCTCAGCAACTGTGGCTCACGGGCCCAGCCGCTCCGCGGCATGTGGGATCTTCCCAGGCCAGGGCCCGAACCTGCGTCTCCTGCATTAGCAGGCAGGTTCTCAACCACTGCGCCACCAGGGAAGCCCCTCATTGTAGTTTTGATTTGCATTTCTCTAATGATTAGTGATGTTGAGCATCTTTTCATGTGCTTCGTGGCCGTCTGTATGTCTTCTTTGGAGAAATGTCTATTTAGGTCTTCTGCCCATTTTTGGATTGAGGTGTTTGTTTCTTTAATATTGAGCTGAATGAGCTCTTTATATATTTTGGAGATTAATCCTTTGTCCGTTGATTCGTTTGCAAATATTTTCTCCCATTCTGAGGGTTGTCTTTTCGTCTTGTTTATGGTTTCCTTTGCTGTGCAAAAGCTTTGAAGTTTCATTAGGTCCCATTTGTTTATTTTTGTTTTTATTTCCATTACTCTAGGAGGTGGATCAAAAAAGATCTTGCTGTGATTTATGTCAAAGAGTGTTCTTCCTATGTTTTCCTCTAAGAGTTTTATAGTGTCCAGTCTTACATTTAGGTTTTTAATCCATTTTGAGTTTATTTTTGTGTATGGTGTTAGGGAGCGTTCTAATTTTATTCTTTTACATGTAGCTGTCCAGCTGTCCAGTTGTCCAGCTGACAATACCCTGAGAGATTTTTTTTAAAATAAAATTTTCTATGATGTAAATATCCGTGAAAATATAGGGAGTATAGTTCTCACGGCTGATTTGAAGATGAAGGAATTGTCAGTTGTGTAGGAGAAAGGCTCCCTCCATTCTGAAGCTGCAGAAGGTAGAGATGCTTGTGTAACAAAACTCACACCTGTTTGTTTTTTCCCAACAATGGGAGTACCATAAGATACTTTGAATTCAGAGACTGTGTTATGTCCAGCCAAAGTAACCTGCAACTGGGAAAGGCTGTAATTCTGTTGGTTGTCTGACTTAACAATTTGTTATCCTGGTGGTGATAAAGTGACATCCCTTTATACCTTTTATAGTGTCACCCAGGTAAGAGGGGCCCCTGCTTTTGGCCCTGTGCTTTAGAGGGCCCACGTACCACAGACACACAAAATGTAAATTTGTTAAGGAACACATGGCGTCTCTGTTACTGAGCATCCGGTGCTTAATCCTGGGATAGCGAGGCTTGAAGCCTTAAACGTCCCACATACCACAGATACACAAAATGTAAATTGGTTAAGGAACACATGGCATATCTGTTACTGAGAAACTGGTGCTTAATCCTGGCATAGCGAGACTTGAAACCTTAAACATCCAGCCCAGGGAAACTGTGTCTCTATCTCTTGCCTTCTTTGCTCAAAGAAAAAGGAAATTGTGTCATGAAAATTTCTGTGTTGTGAGGGTGCTGATTTTAGGGATAGACACTACTTTGAAGTGCAGAAATGATCGGAAGTGGTGAGATCAGAGAAAAGGCAAATTTACTGAACTGGCCAAAGCCTTCCTCTCAGCCTGAATGCAATAGATCTTACATTATGAAGTTATTTTCCAGTACAGTTGCACCAGCTGCCCATTTCTTGCTGCTTTTCTTGCTCTAATTCCTGGCTTACGCAGCACTCATGAATTAGCGTGGTATTTGCAACAGCTGCATATGGTTGTTGAATAACATTCTGTGTGTTAAGAAATTCGTAGTGTGCTTAAATTTGTACACATGTACATTGAGACTTACACAGTGAATCACATTTTCTTCTGCTTTTAAACTCTTCCTCTGTGCCAATTTGCTGATGAATGGTTCCTGAGAATGGGTATTTAAAAATAAAACAAGTGCGACCAGATTTTCATACCCACACCTTACTCAGAAAATAGAATATAGAATTTCTCCAACATGTCTCTTGAGTGCAAAAGTAATGATGGTACTTAAAATGTTAGTAATAAGAAGGGCACAACACAGTGCCAACAAACTTAGAGGTTAAAAATAGAAGGTGATGAAAGGAAAGCTTGCTTTCTTTGTATACATTTATAACAAGAGTACTCATTCTTTTTTTAAATAGCCATATTGAAATATAATCCACATACCGTACAATTCAGCCATTTAAACTATACAATTCAATAGTTTCAGCATTTCACAGAGCTGTGCAACCGTCACCACAGTCAATTTTAGAATATTCTCATTACCCGAAAAAGAAGCCCTACCCCCCTTTGCTGTCACCTCCAGTTCTCCCATCCCTCCCAGGCCTAGGCAACCACTAATCTACTTTCTGTCTCTTATAGATTTGCCTACTTTGGACATTTCGTATAAATAGAATCATACAATATGTGACCTTTTGTGACTGGCTTCTTTCATTTAGCATAATACTTTCAAATTTCATCTATGTTGTAGCATGTATCAGTAAGTACTTTATTTTTATTGCTGAATACTATTCCACTGTATGGAGACACTTTATTTAATACATCAGTTCGTCAGCTGATGGATCCGCCCTTTGGCTATTGTGAATACTACTATAAACATTCATGTACAAATTTATGTGAATGTGTGTTTCCCTTTCTCTTGGGTATATACCTAGGAATAAAATGGCTGGGTCATGTGGTAATTCTGTGTTTAACCATTTGAGGAACTGCCAAACTGTTTTTCCAAAGGCACTGTACCATTTTTACAGAAAAGATTTTAGTCAGTTTCCCTCTTTGTGGCCTCCCAAGAAGGTGTAGATTACCAGTAATGAGGCAACTATGCTGTAAATCATAAGGAAATTTTGTAATTAGTCAAATCAAGTTACTTCCTTCCCCCAAAAGAGATGATGGGGGAAATGGTGGAGGAAGGGAGGAAACAGGAGTACGTGGTCTCTCGTTGGAACCCACATTTTCCACATTGGCATCCAGGGTTGACGCTGCACATGGTAGGGATCCCAACACGGTCCTATCTGTGTTCATCTTCAGGATTCTCGCACTTGCATGCTTCCAGTCGCACTGCACACACATTGTGCAAGTCAGCTGACCTGAAGTGGAAAGAAAGATGAAAGTTCTGTGGAAAAGGGGGCTGGGGGCAGAGGCTAATGAGTCTTTTGCTGAGGATTCTGAGGCTGAGGAATAGTTAGTATCACTTAGAGCCCAGGCAGGATGAGAGAAATTCTCCTCACTCCTTCATGGGCATCAACACACTTGAGAACGTCTTTGGCAGGGATATCAGCACTCTCCAGGTGACAATCAAATACAGGGAATGACGAGCTGTATTGGGGCAGTTTTGTGGGCAGAAGACACTGTGGGTGCTGGAGCCATGCAAGAGGCAGATGTTATCAGATAAGTCTGACAGACTTGTTCATCCACACTTAGGAGACACCTGTTGGGGGCTTGCTATTTATCTGGTGAGTATCTGAGGGGAGGGAAATGCACTGAGAGACATGGTTAAGAGCCAGGGAATCACACGTCATTCCAGTTAATGTGGCTGCATTTGTTATTTCTGGACAGTGAGATTTCAGGAAACAAGAGCTATGTACATAGTTGTTTTGATTGTTTTCCAATCATTTCTCTTAGCTTTAAGTCCCCGAATAAATATTAAGTGTAATATGACATACATCTCTTCCCTACCCTTTCTACCTTTTTTCCTTTTGGGCTCCTGTTCCAGCAAGGGTTTTGGTGGCATGACATGCAAGGACAAGGTCACATACACCTGGGGTACCGTCTTTAGCACTCCGCAGGTGCCGACGGTCCTCTCTCAAGGTCAGCATGCCTGCCCATCTTACCCTCCACTCAGAACACTCCCAGTTTTTCTCCCCAGGCACCAGATCCGATAATAAGTTACTCAGGCCAAGTGAGCTAAATCTTGCCCTGCAATGGACACTTGTCCAAGTTAGTGCAATAGAATAAGTTTACCTTTGCGGCTGGTGTGAATTGTATTTTCCACCAGAGGCCTCTTGAGAAACAAGAGAGACTTCATGGCTTCCTGTCTCTCTCCGTTCTTTACTTAACAGAAAAAATCCTCCCACGTGTGTGTAGATTGCCTCCAGGATGGGGCCTAAAACGGAATTGGAGATATTCCTCATTTCTCCTAACGGACATCAGAAGAGGAGAGAGAATGTGGGTGGAAGCACAAGATGTTAACAAGATCCAGCAGAGAGAAGGGCAGCAGCTCACCTGCTTCCCTATGGGGGCAGGATGTTTATGTACACGGGGTGCTTGGTGGTGGTGTCAGGGTGTAAGCTGAAGCCCTGGACTCTTAAAGCTGTAGAAGAAATGGTTGTTCTATCCGGCGGTCATGAAGTTAGACCAGTCTGTGTTACATGGAACCAATTCATGCTCAGTGTAGCGTTGTATTTATCAGTAGTTGAGTCTGGAAGATTTAAGGTACAGCAACATTTCAGAAAAACCAGAACACGCCCTTATGTACCATCACATCTAAGTTATTTATTAATTAAATCGATGACTTTTTCAGGCATCCGCACTATGTATACTGATGATCTCAAGTGCACACCACGCTCTTTTTAAAACAAAAAATATTCACTATACTGTGCATTAAACCTCCAGGTCGTATTTATCTGCCGGTTGGAAGTTTATACCCTTAAACTACATCTCTCCTATTTCCCCCACACCCCAGCCCCTGATAACCACCATTTACATTTAAATTAATTCCAACAGGCAATCATTTTGCAACCCAGAGGGTGACTGGTGGTCTCATGCTGGGTCAGCTGACTGTTTTGATTCACACCAACCTTGATGTCTGTCCCTGGTCATTCAGTATTTACCTAGAGAATCCCAATTGCCCCAGGCATACCATGACTTTTGTGGTTTCCCTCAAGATTTTCAGGGTTAAATGAAGTTTTATATCACCTAATATACAATATTTCTAATGGGTGAAAAAAACCTCCATTATTATTTCCTAAGACCTTTCACTAGGTCCTTAACCACCAAATAATTCCTCTGTCCAGCCGCTTTCCTATCATCTTGAACCTGGGCTCATCAAAGCATTTTTGAATAAAGCAAGTCTTCATGTTATAAAGAAATTTTCCCAACAGTGGCTAAGAAAATGAAATTTTCTCCATATGATTATAATCTACAATGACAAACCAGCATTCTCCTCGCCTTCTCTTTTGCCTACTCTTTCCCCATTCCTACTGGTAAGACATTTTTCCATATAAGTTTTAAAGAAAAGTATTATTTTGGTTTCTAGCGTATTGTACAGAATCTACTTTTTAATCCTTCACATGCTGTGTTATGATTACAGGGGGGGCAGAAAGGAGGCGAAATCTCCCCACATGCCTCCTGGAACTCTTGTATTGTGGTTGCCTGACCCCATTTCTTCTAGATATGTTCCTTCTAGATTTGACCTGTTCTCTGCTCTCTTTTTCTAAAAACTCTCTTCCCCCTTCAGTTAATGGGACAGTTGGACTCATGTTGTTTGTAGAGTTTGTAGAGACAATCCTAGATGGAGGCTTTTCTGAGGAGGAGGGGGAAAAAGGCAGAAGGGAGAGAGAGGACACCCAGCCCTCTCTAGGCTTTGGTCCCCCAGCCTTTGGATGGACACAGCACATTAGTGTCTATGCAGGGTGTCAGGGAGGGGAAATTTCCCCTTACCCTTTGGGGTTCCTCTGGCTGATCTAATAATTAAATTGACACAAGACAAATGAACAGGAGAAAATCTAAGGTAATTTCATACATATGGAGGTCTCATAGATACAGCCTAAGAAGTGACCAAAGCAAGCAGCTTTTATACCTTTTAGACAAAGAAATAATAAATTTGTGAGGAATTGACAAGGCAAAGAAACTTGGGCTTGGGTACTAATTAGTGGAGAATCTAAGCAGACCTGGTTTACATAGCCTTCTCAGCCCTCAATTCCCTATCTCTGGCGACAAGGATGTCTCGCTACCTCCTGCTACAGTGAGGGTACCTTTCACATGGGAGATTTATTTCCTGCTTTCAGAGGAGGGTCAGAGTGTTCTTGCACTGGCTGTTTTCTCAAACAACAAATTCAAAATAATCAATATGCCACTGGCATATTTTGGGGCAGCCTGCATTGAACTGTATCACAGGGCCAATCTGTACAGGATCTAAAATGACTCCAAGGATGGAAAATCATTGCTAAAAAGGACCACAGTGTTACAGGTGTGAGGTATCTGACTGCTTTATAGAAACATACAAACAAACCCAAGACATCACCCAACAGAGGGAATGTCACAGTGCCAACTGCTCCCAAGAGGTCAATCGGGAAATAGCCCCTTTACTGAGCCCCAGGACCTGCCCCCAATCTAGTCCCCCTCCCAGAACTCCCTGAGCAATTCAAGTGTTAACACTTGCCCAGCAGAGTTTCTCCTTAACCCTGATCCAGTACTGTTGCCAGGGTCTAAGTCCATGCCTATGCCATACCAGTTGTTAAATATTTTGAATACCAACTTGGTGGAAGGGTTTCAGCTCCCTTGCAGCAGTAGCCCTATGGGTACCACATTCCGATTCCTTATTCCTCAGCTAAATATGCTAAAGGGATGAGGTTTCCAGAGTCCAAACCCCTCTCAGTGTTTTTCTCTGCTAGCTGCATTTCTCCATTCAGTCCCTGAAGAAACGCCAAGAGATGCAAAGCCTTAGGATCTGCTCCGTTTTTTGAGAGCTTGATTTTGGCAAATCTTTGCAGTCTGTTTCCATTTTTTTCTCTCTCCTTTGACTCCTGGTTTATTTTCACACCCATCATAAAATGGTGGATGGCATTGTCTTCACACTTCATTTGATACAGCTGAGAGTTGCCATATCGCAGATGGAGCACTTGTTTGGCTACAGGAGGAAGCTCTTTGCTGAATTCTTTTTGAAAGTAATACTCGCATAGGGAACTCTACCTAATGCACTGTGGTAACCTAAATGGGAGGGAAGTCCAAAAGGGAGGAGATATCTGTATGTGTCTGGCTGATTCATTTTGTTGTGCAGTAGAGGCTAACACAACATTGTAAAACAACCATACTCCAAAAAAAATTAATTAAAAAAAATTTTTTTGAAGAATATCCTTTCCTTTTATTTTGTTCTTTCTATGTTTTGGCATATGTGTTAATTAAATACACAGGGAAGCAGAAATTGGGTGACTGTGGGCAGCAGAAGAACTAGGGAGAGGGTAGTGGGCAGGTCTCTGAGCCTGAGGCTCAGTTTCTCTGAATCAGGCAGTTTTTGTTAGGGATGCTGGCCCTCAGGTTTCTGCTTGTGAGGGCCTCTGCAGGGGCAGCCAAATCCATGGGAACTGATTTCAGTGGAGGTTTGATCTTATGTAGTTTTAAAGAAGTAATTGTTAAAATAGAAAAGTTCAGAAAAAAATGAGAATATAGACTGTCAAAATAACCAAAGGACCAAACAAAACCAATCTGATAAAAGCTCCAAAAGTTTGGATAGACAAAATCAATTAAGGATTTATGACGAGTTCAAATAATTTAGACAGGAAAATAGGAAGTAATAAAGATAAATTAAGGAGAACTAAGGAATTTAAAACATAGATGATAAAATGGAGTTGAAGTTCAGACAGACAATGAGGAGATTAAAATCATGATGGCAAAACAATAAAAGAGTAGGAAATTATAAAGCTGAAATTTCAAAATACAAAAGCAAAATGCTAGGTAAGAAGGAAGAATAGAAATGAAGAGCAATGCAATGTCTTACTTCTTTGGCAATTTCTGTTCTTAACATCTCACTGAGTTGATCTATAAATAATTTTGTACTTGTTGTTTTCATTTTCCTTTGAAATTTAACTTTTACCCTCCTATGGTGTGCTTTTGAAGGAGTTCAGAACAAGTCTTCCCAAAATGTGCCACTTGGGCAAGTGGACTGTTTTGAGCGGAAAGCAATCAAGACCCAGTCAATTCAAGAAAAACTCTGACGTCTCCCTTAATTGCCTAAAAGAATTTGGATAGAGGACCTAGTCCAGGAAGAGAATTATCACGAGAGATAACTGTGAAGAATATGGGCTAGGGGTGATAAGCTGGGGAGACCTGGGCTGAGCCTGGAGATCAAATTCCTCTCTGTGTCCCATTGTCTCTGATGGCATGGCAAACACTTGTTTGCCAAATATTTGCTCTTCCCATCTTCCTGTGAATTGTCTTCCACGCTTTGCAGTCCCTGACCCTTACCCCCTTCTCCTCGGCTCAGAATGGCACGTAAGCCTCAATTGCCTGACTGCCTGTGGGTCTCATATTCTTGTGGGACCCCCGTATGTCCATAATTAAATTTGTTTTCCTCCTGCTAATCTGTTTTATGTTAATTTGATTATTAGACCAACCAAAGAACCAAGAAGCGTACAGGAAAAAAATTTTCCTCCCCTACACTTTCATAAAAGGGGGCAAGAAGTGCGGCTAGAGAAGGAGGCTTACAAGGCAGCTAGCATTTTCCTTATGGGAAGTGCTCTTTTTCCTTGAGGGTGCCTTTGCAACTCTTCTGGAAAGATTTTTCATTCCTTTGTGTTGGTCCACTAAATAAATAAATAAACAAATAAGCAAAAACCAATGGAAACAGCAAATAAATAAAACCCCTATCTTGAATAAATTTGGAAATAAAAATCATTCATTGCCCTACATTGTTTTTCAACATTGCCTATGTATTAAGTCCCTGAAATGTTGTTTATTCTTAAACAAGTTAAATTTTTTTTTCATGGTATATATTAATCAGCTGTCTTATCAGGGGCCGATATTCTATATATTATGGATTCTGACATAGACAACCAATAGAAAACTGGGCAGTCTTGTGATATGGCAAGGATCACTCTTGAAATACTTCTCTAAATGGAAGATTATAGTCCCTCATTTTCTTCCTACCCCCTATCTTTCACTTTTTATACCTCCCCTCAATTTGATTAGACCAAGACTGGGCACCCGAACTCGAGTGGAAGCTGGAAATGGAACTGAGAAGGAGGGAGTGAGTGAGTCTTCCCTAGTCTTTATATGTTAAGAAGAGTGCTGTGCACGCTGGGATCTGATGGTGGCCCTATTCTGTATTATATGCTGCAGAGAGAGTGACCCAGATGCACACGGAGAAGACCCAGTGAATAGGTCCCCCAAGCTCCGCAGTGTCCCGTTCTAGTCCTCCTGGGGTCATTCTTGTCCTGTGCATGGATTCTAGGAACTTTAAATCAGTTTCTGCTCATTTCTGTTACTTGTAACAAATGGAGATGTAATTACCCCAAGTAGAATAAACAAAAAAACAGAAGGGAAAAACTCTCTGTCTTTTCAAAGCCCCAGACAGGTCTTAGTGAAGAGCCAGGTTGTCTGAGCCTCTTGATGTAACATGGCAGATGTGGGCCAGGAGAGTGCCTCACTTGGTATCTGACTTTGTAATGACAGCAGTCTCCCCTTGAAAAGTTCATGTCCAATCTGGTCTCTCTTCCTTCTCAGTAAGGTTACAGGAAGATTCCCTTAGCACATGAGCTCTTTAGCTCCTTTCTCATTGTATACAGGGAACAGAGAGAGTGAATACAGTTGAGATTATCTCTAACATACAAAACATATAGTCAATTATGCATTTGCAAGATAGAGACATTTAATATATACACGTATGTGAAATTCTTTTGAGTAGGCATTCAAAAGGCATCCAATTTCACTGTGTGGTTTTGAGTTTTTATTTCTATTGGTAAATCAGAAGCTGCTCCCAGATACTTGCTTCCTGGACTCAGACTTGTGAGATTTGTGCCCTAGATACCCCTAGAAATTCCAAATATTTACACAGCAAACGATTTCTTCCCTTGCTTCTTGTCTGGATGAAAGCCACAGTCACACCATCTACCAGGCATAGAGCCAGTGCTGACACCACATTGTCTTAGAGCAGTACCAGCACCACTGGGGTGGGAGGGGCCTACTGGAAATGCACATCTTTGGATCCCAAACCAGTCCTACCAAATCAGAGTCTCGGGGTTTGGGGGGAAGTATTTAAGCTCAAGTATCAGTATTTAATAAGCTCTCTGTGGATCTTATACATGCTCGAGCTTGAGAACTACTGTCTTAGACCACAGGAGTGATGCCTGATGACAATCGCTATAGCTAAAGAATCAAAGGAAATGAGAAGAAGGACTGATAGGTCTGTATTCTTATGGGAAAGATTCTAAGAGAAGACCATGCTAAAATTCTACGAAATAGGAACAAGGTTTCTAAAGATTCTGAGTTACTATAGAAACAGACATCTGAAAGTGTCTCAAATTATTATTTTTTTCCTATCAGGCAGACATGCTGACTAGTAGTGAAAATATCATACTTCCTCTAGGAAGTAAGTACTGGGGCTGGTACTCCTGGATTCTGGAGCTTCCAGTACTGAGGCTTGGGCATCCAGTCTGACTACCCCACCCTCAATCTGGAGAAAATAGAATAGAAAGCTCCCTTCCTACTCAGAGCTAACACTTTCTCCCCAGGGAAATCTGATGTTTCTGGGGTATGAGGGGATTTTAGAGGTGGGGACTATTTTCTTCAAGCAGTCCATCTCCAATTCATACTTCAGGTAGGAGGACGCTAGCCAATCAGTAGAATTTTGGGGTAAAACATATTTCTGTTATTTTGCCAGCCCTAATGCAAATCTGAGATGAATGAGCACATTAAAAGTAAAATCCACCTTAGCATGAAGTGGGATTGCTACCCTGAGTACACTTTTAACAATATCTGCTAAAAAGAGATCTTTTGTTAAATAAGAATCTTATTAAAAGCCCCTCACTTATTCCTTTCAAATAGGAAACATAGGACTGTCTACAGGAGCAATTCCCCCAGATCCATCTTTAAATGAAGCACCTGCTTAATTTAATCTCTCTCTCTCTCTCTCTGCCACCTACCTTTCTGCTTCGCTCTTCTCTGACCTCAGTTCTCCGCTTCCCTGTGAGAGATGACTGTAGGAAGCTTGACAGTGTGAGGCAGAAATAACTTAGGAGTACACAAGCCAGCATCCTAAAGACAAATATATGACCTACAGAGTTAGATGAGTAGTAAGGCTATAAACAAACACTAAAGCTAAACAATTCAGGAAATTGCCTTTTAGGAGCATGGCTATTTAAGATTCGCTTTCCACAACAAAAATGAGTAGACATTTTCAACACAGTCAGAGAAGAGAGGGTCTTTGCCTCATGATTGCCATGCACTTCTCAGCTGTTCTGAAAGGCTGCAATTCAGGCTACTGTGCTCTTCAGAGGTCTTCCTCCTCTGCTTCAACTGAATGTTAGGGACCTCTATAGGGAAGCATCACCAGGTTCATTTGCCTAAATAGACTTTAGGAAAGAGAAATTGAAACTGTGAAGGGAAATTGGCAGGGCTCTAAGAGGAAATGAATCTTAAGTGTTGGGTAAGAGCCAAGCCCATGGGGTACCCTCCTTCCCCACCCCCTGCAGTGAGTCAGAACTTCTTTGTGAATTGTTTTGATGTCTTACATCAGCTGCCATCAAGGGAGCCCAACTCAGGGAAGGATACATTTCCCAAACACTCTGCCTCGTTATTGGAATGTTAACCCATCTTCACTCTGTCCACCCTTATCACCAGGATGACCTGCTGGCCCCTGTAAGGAGCAGTTATGTAACTTCCACAGGGCAGGGGAGTTTCATCTGTTTCACTTACTGCTGAATCTCTAGTTCCTGCAGTAATACCTGGCACATGGCAGGCATTCAAAAAGTAGTAGTTGAATGAGTGAATACATGATTAGAACCATGGGCTCTGATGTCAGTCTATCTAGATTTGAAAGCAGGCTCCATTTATATGCTGGAAATTACTGAATGTCTCTGTGCTTTAGTTTCTTTCCCTGTGAAATGGGGATACTACCACTACCCTATGGTGTTTGTTGTGAGGATCAAATAGCTTAATACATGAAATGCCATTAGAATAATGCCTGGAACATAATAAGTGAATATCAGTTTTTATTATAATTAGTAACTAAAATCATGAACCAAAGAGACCAGAAGGGAAACTTCTAATGTTTGCCTTTTCCAGAGCTTTAGCTGACATTCCGCGATCCATCATGATCACTAACCTAAGCCAAACAATTCCTAACATCTCTACACATTCTTGGCTTCCCTGAGCTCCACACTTTGAATCCCCGTGGGTCACCTTAGTATTTAGCATCTGCACATCTCAATTTGCAGCCAGAGTGGTTTGTTATGATAGAGGAAATGTGCTTTATCCTTATTCATATCCTTAATCATAAAGGGATTACAGTGTACATAGACTCAAGAGGGAAAAGGTAACCACACCAGGTGTCTTTGAGGTCAGGAAATTGCACAGAGTGTAGGTGAAACATTCCCAGTAAAACTGAGGTTGCTGATGCAGGTTATCCGGTTTTGGGGAAAGCATTATTTATCGTGGATTTTTCTGCGCAGGGCAGGGTGGAAGCAGAAGCTATGCTTCGTGACAATTCCCTACCCTTTTATTAGGCCACACAGCTAAGCCTATCCCAGTTGGTAACGCTTACTCGTAGGTCTCACTCAAGAGTTACAAGTTCTAGTTCTATTTACAAGTTGTATGATGTATTTATAGAAATGCAGGCTAGATGTACAAGAAATGCTGAAATGGGAAACTAGAACACTGTGGCTTTTGTTTTGGTTTTTGGAATTTGCATTCAAGAAGACTATTGGATAGAAATGTTTAAATCTTGTCAATAAAGGTCCTGGCTGGGGAGAAGCACAGAGAAGGCACATGGCCACTGTGTTTTGAAGTGCGTAGAGGTACTGATTTATTCTTCAGAAATCTGTGTGGCCAGTGCCTGTGTATGATGCTTTCGCAATAGGAATGCATCAGCAGATGAGGCTGCTGGGTTAGTTTGAGAGTACATGGTGTGATTGCAAAATAGAAACCGGAAAGGAAAATCAACTCACTCCTAGCAGTATTTCTGTTTAGAGGAAAATAAAACTTAGTGAGAGTTCTGATTACTCAGCTTGTTAGCAATATTTATGTGTCTGTGTCCTAAAATATAGGCCTAGGGCTGCCCCGTCTCAGTCTAGACTAAGAGAGAGTCCTTATTTGCTGTTCCCCAGAATGAGGAAAGCCACCTTGAGGGGCTGCATCAGCTACAAAGTGGTATAATGCCTTAGTTCTCACATTGTCATCAACCCCCAGCAGTACCAGCGTCACCTGGGAACCTGCTATAAGGGCAAATTCTCAGGCTCCATTCCAGACCACGGGAACCAGAAATTCTAGGGGTGGGGTCAAGCAACTCATGGACCAATTAGATGTAAGAGAAGGTTGGGAAATGTAGTCCAAACTGGAAAGCCCCCTTCCCAATGACAGCATCATGCTATGGAGGTGGGAGCACTAATTTGGGTGGGCCATGAGTATCCTACTCTGGCCTTAAATACCCACACTGTACCCTTCTTCCCAAACACGGAACCTTCCCAAGGAAGTCAGCCCTTGGGAATCAAGGCAATCATTGCACCCAGCTCGTGATCAGAGATCTCTGGGTGATTCACTGTCCTCCCCAGTGATCTGGGTGTGACTCCTTGTGGTCTGGTGATTAAAAAAACTAAAAGACTAGATAAGGCTAGATAACTCGTGTGTACCACATGCAATGGTGGGGTGTGATAACTGTAATAAACACTCTCAGTTGAAAAAGAAGGGAACTTGGAGGAATCTCAGAGGTCACAAGTTCGTAGCAATGATGAAATTCTGCTAGATAAGCATTTTGAAGATCCTCTATCCTGGCAATGGTGGAAGTTTCTTAGTTAGACCCTGATTTTGCTCTCTGATGGGAACTATTTTGCCATTGTTCTCCATATCCCTGACTCCAACCTCTGGGAGTTCTTTTTTTGACATTTACTCTCTTATTCTCACCTCTTCTGCCCGGGCTAGGGGTTCTGTTTTTACCTTTTTGGTCTCAGAGACTCCTATACTCACATAGAAACTTTGTTGGTAGCATCCCTAAGGAGAGCATTTATTCAAACATTAATACCCTCAAAGAATGCCTCAAGTATTTGTCAGTGTTTGGTTCTGAGAATAAAAAGAGTATGAAAAGTAGATTATCATGGCAGCGTTGGTAGGTAAAAGAGAGATGAAAAAGGCCACCTAAAAAGGTAAAAGGGATAGCAAGAGTAGTCAGGAAACGTGTGGATTAAGTGTTCTCAGCATGGATATGAATTCCTGAAAAAAAACTTGAAATTAGCAGTAGGAACATTTCCACCTCTCTCATCAGCTGCCTCCCCAGGTCTCTGGCAAAGCTTCTAGGGTACTTCACGGTTTCCAACCAATCTTTGCATCTGCCTTTAGACCCTTTTGTACTAACTATAGTGCTGCAGGCAGAGACCCCCCAGACTCATGCAAGGCCAAGCAACACCAGCTAAAATTGCCCCTCAAAGTCAGGGAAGGTAAGTATCACTATGAAATAAAAACCCTGGTCCCTGCCTTTCTAGAGTTTACAATCTGATTTCAAGATTAAACTTTCACACATCTGAAGACAGAGAGCCAAGCCCTTCAAAACTGAAAAGCACATGGAATGGACGAAGCTAATATTGGGAAGTGAGACAGCTGAAGGCTGTGTGTGTTATCAACAGAAGCACAGTATTGTAGTGTGAACTGTTAAAGATGTGTGCTTTTCATTTTGGTACCCCTTCATTTATCATGTTACGTGATACCCATTGGGAGCCCAAGACAAGTTTGCTGCACAGAAAGTAAATTCCCTAATACTGATAGCAGAAAAGAGCAGAGTAGGTTAGAGCAAACTTCCCAGGAGATGATGAAATTTTTTAAAATGGGTTTTGGTAGATATAATTACGGGTTGGCGAAAAGAGAAGGCATTTTGTGTACGTTTGGGGAAGGGGGGAGTGAGCAGATGGGTGGTGGTGGTAGAGATTAAGGCATGGGAAAAGATCTGGAAATGGAAACTAGTTAATTATGTGCAGAGATTTCCAAACATTGACTTGGGTGGCCTGCGCACAGTTGAAACTCTTTGTAGAACGAACACTGATGAAGTAGTCACAGCATTCTGGTCTGATCAGCTTTGTTTTGAATATGTTTTGTTAGTTATGTTAGATGACTATGTAATATTTGCTTTGGACATCAAATTCAAAATTCAAAAAAATATACAGTTGAAAATAAGTCTCCCTTCTATTTGAACTCCCCAAGTTCCTTCTCTAGAAACTATTCCAGGAGGGAAAGGGGGGGTAGGAAGGGATAAACTGGAAGATTGGGACTGACACATATACACTACTTATATAAAATAGGTAACTAATAAGGACCTACTGTATAGCCCAGGGAACCCGACTCAGTACTCTGTAATGGCCTACATTTTGATTTTTAATGTTACATTCAAACCTGATTCGTTTTATAATGATTTTGAATTCTTTCACTTCCTAAAGGTACACAGTGTGCCCTCCTCTCACCAATAGCAGGTGGCATTTCAAGGATGTTTATTAAGCATGCAGAAGTGTGTTAATTGGGGCTTCCCTGGTGGCGCAGTGGTTGAGAATCTGCCTGCTAATGCAGGGGACACGGGTTCGAGCCCTGGTCTGGGAAGATCCCACATGCCGCGGAGCAGCTGGGCCCGTGAGCCACAATTGCTGAGCCTGCGCGTCTGGAGCCTGTGCCCCGCGACGGGAGGGGCCGCGATAGAGAAAGGCCCGCGCACCGCGATGAAGAGCGGTCCCCGCACCGCGATGAAGAGTGGCCCCCGCTTGCCGCAACTGGAGAAAGCCCTCGCACGAACCGAAGACCCAACACAGCCAAAAATAAATAAATAAATAAATAAATAAGAAAATCCTTAAAAAAAAAAAAAAAAAAAGAAGTGTGTTAATTGGTGTGAGGAAATGATCAAGCTCTATAGCTAAGACAAATGCAGGCTATCATGTGTTCTATCATATGTAAAATATAATAGAACCTTGAGAGAGAAGATAGATAATGATAATAAAAATAAGAGCTAACATCTATTGGGCACTAATTACATGCCAGGCACTGTTCTAGGGGCTTTACTTGCGTTAATTCACATAATCCTCACAACAACCCTGTAGGGCAGGAGCTATTATTTGCGGATGGGGCATTAAGTAACTTGTTCAAGGTCATATCGTTTATTAAGTGGTAGAGATAGAATTTGAACCCAGGCAGTCTAGCTTCAAAGCCTACACTCTTTTTTTTTGTTTGTTTTTATAATTATAGTTGATTTATAATATTGTGTTAGTTTCAGGTGTACAGCAAAGTGATTCAGTTATATATATATGTTTCAGATTATATATGTATTTCAGATTATTTTTCATTAATAGGTTATTACAAGATACTGAATGTAGTTCCCTGTGTTATCTGGTAAGTCCTTGTTGCTTATCTATTTTATGTATAATAGTAGAAAACAGCATGGAGTTTCCTTTAAAAACTAAAAATAGAGCTACCATATGATCCAGCAATTCCATTCCTAGGCATATATCCAAAAAAGATGAAACTCTAATTAGAGAAGATACATGCACCCCAGTGTTCATAGCAGCACTATGTACAGCCGCCAAGACATGGAAGCAACCTACGTGTTCATCAGCAGATGACTGGTTTAATCAAATGTGGTGTATATATATACATACACAATGGAATGTTACTCTGTGATAAAAAAGAATGAAACATTGCCATTTGCAGCAACATGGATGGACCTAGAGATTATCATACTAAGTGAAGTAAGTCAGACAGAGAATGACAAATATTGTATCACTTATATGTGGAATCTAAAATATAATACGAATGAATCTAGATACAAAACAGAAACAGACTCACAGACATAAGAAACAAACTTATGGTTACCAAAGGGGAAAGCGGGGGAGGGATAAATTAGGAGTACGGGATTAACAGATACAAACTACTGTACATAAAATAGATAAGCTTCAAAGCCTACACTTGCGACTACTAGTCTAAAATTATAGATAGCAGCTATGTAAATATAATTCATTTGTTAATCAAACATTTGATTTGAAATACACACACATAGTGTGTGTGTATGCATGTACGTATCCACAAATGTTTGTTGAACAAACGAATGAATTTATGTGTCTATCTATATGTCTGTTATGCCCTTGTTCAACAGTGAATATGGCCAGGTGCCATTTTAGGCACTAGAGACATGGCAGTGAAGAAGACACACAGGTCCTTACTCTCTCTCGGCTCACGTTCCATTGGGAGAAGATAGCAATAAACTACAATTACGGGACCATACAAGAAAATATCCTTGCACGCTACTATCCTGTCATGATTACTGCTGTCCTGGTAAAATTAAAATTGAGAGTATTGGTGGGTGCTAGGGGGGTGGAGTTATTTTAGGGAGAGTAGTTTGAAAAAGACTCTGTAAGGAAGATACATTTAAGCTGTGACCTAAATGACAAGAAAGAACTAGGTGTTCAAAGATCTGGGGGTTAGGGGAAACCTTTCTAGGCATAAAGAAGAGCAACTGCAAAGGCCCTAAGGCAAAGATGAACTTGGCGTGTTTAAGAAAAGAAGGCTGGTGTGGATGCTGCAAGGGAGGGAATCCTGTGAGGTGAGTCAGAGAAGCGGACAGGGACCAGATCACACGCGGACCTTGACCTGCCTGATGGGATAAGGAGCCTGGCTGTCGTTCTTAGTGACGTATGAAACCAAAGGGAGGGGTGTGTGTCGGGGGAGAGTTTAAGCAGAGGAGTGACTTGATATATATTTGAACAAGATCGTTCTGGCTGCTGGATGGATTTTAGGAAGTCAAGTATGCAAACTGCTAGACCAGTTAGGGAGCTGTTGCTGGGGTCCAGGCAAGGAGTGATGGTGGATAGCAGAAGAGACCGAGAAAAGTGAACGTATTTGGGGTATATTTTGAATGTCAGGTCACCAGGGCTTGCTGATGATTGCATCTGGAGTATAAAGTAAAGAGAGAAATTAGGATGATAGTGAGTTTTTGACTTGAGCAACTTGAGGGGCTCTGGTAACACTGAGATGCAGAAGACAACAGGAAAAGTAGGTTTATGGGAGAAACCAAGGTTTCTGTTTTGAAATTGTCAAATTGAGATGCCTATTGGATATCCAAGTGGAACTGTTAAGTCAATAGCTGGCTATTTGAGCCTAGAGTTCAAAGGTCAAGGCTGGAGTGGTAAATCTGAAAGTCCTGAGCATGTAGGTAGTTCTGAAAGCCTTGGGTCTGAAAGCCATTACCTATAGAAAGAGTGTAGAGGTAGAGGAGAGGGCTGGCCCGGACGGAGCCTTGGGGCACAGGGACGGTCAGGGATTGGATAAAGGACGAAAAGCAGCAGAAGAGGCTGAGGAGTGGCTGGCGAGGAGGGAAGAAGGCCAGAAGGTGATGCTGCCCTAAGAACAAGTTAAAAAAAAATTTTGAAGTTCCACAGAGGAAGTGGTGGAGTTAGTGTCGTGCTCCGAACGTGGGCTGGGAAAGAATTTCCAGACAGAGTATTTCAGAACAGTGAGTTTACTGAGAAACGAAGAGCAGATTTAGTGCGGGGCGCTGAAAATACAGCGGGCCGACTTCCTGACAGACGAAGGAGAGCCGACCCCTTTCGCGGGCTAGCAGCCAATTTTTATAGCCTCAAGAAAAAGAAAATTCCTGCTGGAAGGATGGAGTTAGGTGATTGGTCAGGATGCTATATGGTTAATATTTTACCTAATATGGAGTCGGGGAGCCGGCCGGTTTAGGTCAGAGCCCATGGCAACAGTTGCTATGGGGCTTGGTTAGTTCTGGAGATTTTTGTCCAGTGCCCTCGGTATAGGGGTCCACAGTTAATTCTTGAGAAAAAACTAGAACGGGGGCTTCCCTGGTGGCGCAGTGGTTGAGAGTCTGCCTACCAATGCAGGGGACATGGGTTCGAGCCCTGGGCTGGGAAGATCCCACATGCCGCAGAGCAACTGGGCCCGTGAGCCATAACTGCTGAGCCTGCGCGTCTGGAGCCTGTGCTCCGCAACAAGAGAGGCCGCGACAGTGAGAGGCCCGCGCACTGCGATGAAGAGTGGCCCCCGCTTGCCACAACTAGAGGAAGCCCTCGCACAGAAACGAAGACCCAACACAGCCAAATAAATAAATAAATAATAATTAAAGGTACTAATAATTAAAAAAAAAAAAAAGAACTAGAACGAAGACAGAAAGGTAACCACTGGATTTGGCAGCACACTGATCATTGGCAACTTAGTGTGTAAAGATGTGAGTCAAAAGTGATGAAGTAAATGCTCCTTTGGGATGAGTTGAGGAGAAAACAAGAAGTGAGGAGACAATTCTTCTGAGAAGTTTCACTGTAAAAGCAGGAACTTGGGTGGCTATAGCTGGAGATGGCTGAGGGGAGATTATTTTTGAAAGTGGGTGGTATTAATGAATGTTTATGTGCTGATGAGAGTGACACAGTAGGGATGGAAAAACTGTGATACCAAAGAGCTGATAATTGCTGGAGAGAAGTCTTTAAGGAGGTGAAATGGGATGTGAACTAGAACAAAATTATGATGCTCGACCTTCTTTTTTTAAACACTAGGAATAATTCATCCAAACTATGGAAGGGAAGGCAGGCTGAAGGCATAGATTTAGGCAGGTAGAAGATTTGGTAGTGACACGTGAGGGTGGTTCTCTAAGTTTGCTTCTTAGGGAAGGTATACACCAAAATGTTAGCAATACTTTTTATCTTTATTTATTTCTCTGTGTTTCCTTCTCCTCTACCTCTAAGTTTTTGCTTTTGAGCATGCATTTCTGTAAACCAAGAAATGTAGACATTATGACTCCATGGAATCAGGACTTGATAGTTTCCACTTGCCCCTTCAGATCCACTCTGCATCCTTCTCCACCAGACTGTCACCGTCAGAGAGGGAGCTCCATGGTCTCTGGCTTCCCAGTGGGTTTGGCCAAAGGGAAACACAAAAGCTCAGAGGGAGGGAGTGGTATCCTCGAGTATTCATTTCTGGGGCTTCCACCCTGCAGAACTTTCCTCTCCTGAAGCCCACAGGTGCTGTCAGTTGGCCTTCTGTTTACAATTCTTTTTTTAGGTTCCTATAACTTCTCCTTTCTCTTGCGGCTTGGGGACCTAGTGTGTTATTAGCCCCAGGGTATTACATCACCTCTTCTTATCTCTGAACCCAAACCACTTCCTTACTCAACTTTCTTTAATTACTCAGCTTGAGTTCAACATCAGTTTCCTGCTAGGAACCTGAGTTACACAGAAAAAGAAAGAAAACCTTAAAAACCAAGACTCAGGACCTGAGAACTAATTGGCAGATGAAATTAGCACATTCTTTTTGTGACCTTGTGCAAGTTGTTTAGCCTTTCTGAGCTTAGATTTCTTATATCTTTTGTGAGGATTAAATGAGATACATATAAAGTGCCTGTAACATCACCTGGCACATAGAACGCATCTGAAAATGTTATTTGTTAGTACTATTATCATTATGGGCAACAACAAGCTACATTAATCAAGTGAGGCCATTCACAGGGATTATCTTATTTGATATTCACAACAGCCCCAGGAGGTAGGTGGTCAATAACCTCATTTTCAGATGAGGAACTGAAAGAGCTAGTTTCTTACACAGTATCACACAGCAAATACATTGCCATTTCAGTCAACCAAATGTGTGTGTGTGTGTGTGTGTGTGTGTACAGGAAAAGAAACATCATTGTTGAGCAATGCATTCTTGATTTCTGGGATGATGACAGAAGTCATAGCACCAGAAGCCTCTGCTAAGAATAGCAGCAGCACCAACAAATGAAACCATTCTGCATCTATGTGGGTTCTGAGAGGAAGAAAACTCGAAGAATGTCGATCCTCAGGGAAGTCACCTCCCTTCCATCAGACAAAGAAATGACAGTTCTTGCTGGAAGCCCCAGTCCCCATCCTTACCCATAGTCTCTTGTCATGGTCCAAGGATCAGGGGAAATTTTCTTCATCTTGCCAGATTTCAGTAGCATAAACAGTATTGTTGTTTGAGTCAATGAATACAAGATCCAGGATGCTAAGGGACAGACATCAGTCAAAAATGTTTTTTTTTAAAAAAAATCCCTTTATTTTCTAATTAAAATACTGTGAAGACATGATCTGCCCTGGTTAGCTGTCCAACACAGAGGTCTCTCTTTTTAACTTGTGGGCTGCTTTTGGGGACTGAGCAGAGCAGAGACTTGAGCACCCCCCCCCCTTTTAAGAGGACCCACACCAAAGGCTGCCTGGAATCAGGCACCGTGGACATATCCTATGTCCATAGATATGGTCCTTTCCCTCAAGGTCATCTGTCTCCTTCTCTAATTATCCCCAAATGACTGACAATGACGACGTCCATATATGTTTCTCATTTTCATTTGGGTTTCCATTCTCTCTTCTCTAACAAAGACAATTCAAAGCAACAAGTGTGCAACTATTCTTACAGCAGAATGCAAGACCAGAGGCAATCCTTTGCTCTATTTTAGATTCTTGTTATTATTTAATTAAATTATGTCTCATAGGAAGCATTGCAACATTTCAAATAAGCAAAAAACACCCCAGAGGGTGTCTGTACTTTTGTCCAGGGGTCCCTGGCACACCATCAGCAGTTTCCACCATCTGGTGAGTCTCAAGGATCCCAGGAATGGGAATCACAGCTATAATAATGTTCTCTAGCAGAGATTGCTAACTTTTTTAAAGGGCCAGATAGTAACTATTTTCAGCATTGTGGGCAACAGAGTCTCTGTCTCAACTCCTTAACTCTGCTGTTACAGTGCAAAAGCAGTCATAGACAATACATGTTCCAGTAAGACGTATTTACGAAAGCAACTGGCAGACCGTACTATCGTCCACGAGCTGTAGGGCGTTAGTCCTTGCTCTATGGCCCAATACATTCTTCATATTCACAGAGCATCTTGAGGAAATGGCACCTAGTGTTATTCACTCTACCTCCTTTTACTTCAAATTTCTGTTATTTTTTAAAATTTTTTATTTATTATTATTTTTTTTTTTTGGTATTTTTCAGCTGTGCTGCACGACATACAGGATGGTTCCCTGACCAGGGATCGAACCTGGGCCTCTGCAGTGAAAGCGCCACATCCTAACCACTAGGCCACCAGGGAACTCCCAAATTATTGTAATTACAACAAATGACCTACAGGAATATCTCATTGAACATCCCAAACATACCATCTCCGTCTATACATTGGCTAAATCCTTTGACTAAGTGATCAATAAAGTCCTGACAATTGTGGCCTGATCCTCTCCTTGGCAGGCTCCTCGCTGCTCCCCACTTTACAGTATTTTTCCTAGCAGACTTCTTTCCTGGCTGTCAAAAATGCGATTTGATTGATACTTGGGTAAATTGGGGCAGACATGGTTTCTTAAACAGGAAACAAAAAGCATTAACCATGGAAGAAGTCTTGGTGGCAAAACACTTGCTAGGGTTTACTAGAAGGTGCAGAGTGCTGTGAAGATTTAAATGAAGAAGTGATCACATAAAATTCTCTGAGGCATAAATGGTTAGAAGACTTTGCTGCAGAAGCAGCTCTTGGATGCTCGCTGAAGGATGCTGGAATGTTACTGAGGTGGGAGCACTGCTGGAGACTTCCAAAGACTTACAAAGTAATACAAGAACAGTGAAGGCTTTATTGGGCACCAGAGAGCATTCCATTTGATGGCATGTCATTGTTTAGAGCTAGAGAGAAAAGTTGGAGGCAAATGTGGGAAGCCTTGAATCATCCATCAAAGGCATTATAAGAGGATTGTCCTCTCTAGAATGGGTATTATGGTTAAGCCAAGATGAGTAGAAAGTTTCTTCTTGAGTATCAGCTCCCATGAATTGGTACCTGATGTCTCTCGTGGTCACTCCAAGGAGTAGTGGTGTATTGATACATATATATATATATATATAATAACAGCATGATTCCAGTGGTATATTTTTAGCATGACACAATAACCCAGCCAGATGTTTTCCTTTCCCCAAATTTCCGGGTATAGCTGACTCACCCCTGTCAATCCACCACAGACTGTAGAAGTCCAGATGCCCGAAGTCCAAAGCTCCATATTTCTGCAGCTTCACGTGGGTTTCTGTGCTCATGGCCTCCTGAGTTCCCTCTTCCCAGACTCCATGTTTATGCTGCTTGTTTTGACCTAGATGTGAAATTAACACCTCCGCACAGCACCGCCAAAATACCCATTCACACAATGCAACAAACGATTTTGCATTTGTTGCCAAAAAGAAGCCAGGTCACCCAGCTTCCTCCCAGCTCTGAATCCCTTTTGTCAGAGGACACCCGGTCCCCACACCCCATTTCTCTCCTTCCTGTATCCAGGGACAAGAAGTCCTCCCACTCCGAACCCAGAAAATGTAGCAGTTTATTTTTCTCAAAAAAAGAAAAAGAAAAAAAACATGAAAAAAGAAAACAGAACCCCCCCACACAAAAGGAATTGAGACGCCAGTTACTACTTTAAAAAGGAAAAGTCAACTCATTCCACACTAAAATGCTAGTGGAATCCCAGTGTTCTAAGACTGTGGATAAATTTTCTTTGTGGTTTTCTGTATTTTCTTAATTTTCTGAGTAGTCCTTTTCAAGAACTACAAAAGAAAAGTGGTGGTGTTTTTCAAGTACTCACTTCTGAAGGGGCTGTGGAAACCTTTGTGGGGAAAGAAGATGGACAGGCCACCACCGCCCAGCTCACAAGGGGCCGGTGAGTCGGCCAAGCCCGCCCCCTAGTGGGGAATCCTGACAGCGCCCTCCACCCCTCCAGGGTCCGTTAAAATTGTCCTTGCAGAAAAAGCTCCTTGACATCCGTCTTGACAATGATTTTTTTGGATATGACACCAGAAGCACAAGCACTAAAAGCAAAAGTAAACAAATGAGACTACATCAGGACATGAACACTGCATGACACTGTCCTTCTGTTGCTTTCTTCTCTCTTCCTTTTCTAATTTCAGTGTGTGTTCACTCTCCCCAAACACTCCTAAGGGTGAAGGCGGTGTGTGGAGCCCTGCAGATTTCCCCACTCTGCCTAACACAGCGCCTTGCCCATGGTAACCACAGTACTTGATTGAAAAACAGAACACTTCCCCACAATTAAAGGTGACCCAGTGGGAGTCCCTGATCCCCAGGATTCCTAGCTGCTCTACAGGGAGAAGCTGCTGGGTGAGTGGAGGCCTGAGTGGAGATGCTGAGACGCTCCCAGATACTGGACACCTCCTGACTGACAGGCCTGAGCTGGCTGAGAGAGACTGAGGGGAGAGAGGAGGGCCATACGACCACAAGTTTATGGTGCAAATAGGGTATGATAGCCTTAATAGGTTCTAATCCTGGAGATTTTGTCATTTGTTTGTTACCCACATCTATGCAAAGTAAATTCTTTTTATTGATCAATTTCACAAAATTATAACAAGTCTTACAAGTTCTTTTCATTGGCTTTGTAAAATAGGCTTGTTTTCAGTGAGTTCCAGCAATGACAGGCTTTCAATAAATGTAACTGGTTTCATACCCCTACTGTCACCAGTGTTTACCAGGTCATTCCAGCCTGGAGTCAAAACCGGCATCTCCATGAGAGAAACAGAAGAGAGAAGTAAAACCCTGTTTCTCTGGCTCCATTTCCACCTACAAGATCAGAATCCAACCCTGCCCTAGTCTACCCCCCACTCCCAAATATGTCTGGGAGCTCCATGTTATCTCCATGGGGTTTCTCCTCCCTGCTCCACATGCCATGGTGACACTCCTGCCACTGCTCTCTCCAAAGCCCAAGCTGAGCCTGGTGTCCTTGGCCAGGCCACCTGTTCCCCAGTGAGCTGGCAGAAAGGTTTGCCTTCACTCCCTGCATGTAGCTGGGTTACCACATATGGAAACTGTAGTGACAGAAGAGCTTTAATGTACTTTTACCTACACAAGTGCCTAGGCCGGGCAGGAAGGGAAGGCAGATCTAGAATGAAAAATACTCCCGAAACCTCCCCTCCCTTTCACACTGAGACATGTTCCTCACACCAAATCTGTGTTCCCATTTTCTCTTCCTTTACCTTAAAATCTATCCCAAAACACTCCTAGTCATTTCTGCAAATGGCCCCCAGAAGGGCACCACCCCATACAGTGACACACCGGTAACAATTAACCCCTGAATGCCCCCAGTGGCATGGTGGGGTCACACTCAGCTTAGTACCACTTAAGTTTTTAAGCCACGATCCTGCTTCTCTTGCCTGGATGCACACACACTAATCATACACATCAGCCCACACACATACACACACAAGTGCATACACATGTACACACACTGATTTGTCTCCTATTTGAAATATTTCTATCTCCAATCACTTTTTTTTAATTTTTATTTTATGTTTTTATACAGCAGGTGCTTATTAGTTATCTATTTTATACATATTAGTGTATATATGTCAATCCCAATCTCCCAATTCATCACACCACCACTCACCCACCCACCCCCGCCGCTTTCCCCCCTTGGTGTCCAAACGTTTGTTCTTTGCCATCTGTGTCTCAATTTTTGCCCTGCACACCGGTTCATCTGTACTGTTTTCCTAGGTTCCACATATATGCGTTAATATACAGTATTTCTATTTCTCTTTCTGACTTATTTCACTCTGTATGACAGTCTCTAGATCCATCCACGTCTCTACAGATGACCCAATTTCGTTCCTTTTTATGGCTGAGTAATATTCCATTGTATATATGTACCATATCTTCTTTATCCATTTGTCTGTCGATGGGCATTTAGGTTGCTTCCATGACCTGGCTATTGTAAATAGAGCTGCAATGAACATGGGGTGCATGTGTCTTTTTGAATTATGGTTTTCTCTGGGTATATGCCCAGTAGTGGGATTGCTGGGTCACATGGTAATTCTATTTTTAGTTTTTTAAGGAACCTCCATACTGTTCTCCATAGTGGCTGTATCAACTTACATTCCCACCAACAGTGCAAGAGGGTTCCCCTTTCTCCACATCCTCTCCAGCATTTGTTGTTTGTAGATTTTCTGATGATGCCCATTCTAACTGGTGTGAGGTGATACCTCATTATAGTTTTGATTTGCATTTCTCTGATAATTAGTGATGTTGAGCAGCTTTTCATGTGCTTCTTGGCCATCTGTATGTCTTCTTTGGAGAAATGTCTATTTAGGTCTTCTGCCCATTTTTGGATTGGGTTGTTTGTTTTTTTGATATTGAGCTGCATGAGCTGTTTATATATTTTGGAAATAAATCCTTTGTCCATTGATTCGTTTCCAAATATTTTCTCCCATTCTGAGGGTTGTCTTTTTGTCTTATTTGTAGTTTCCTTTGCTGTGCAAAAAATTTTAAGTTTCGTTAGGTCCCATTTGTTTATTTTTGTTTTTATTTCCATTACTCTACAGGTGGATCAAAAAAGATCTTGCTGTGATTTATGTCAAAGAGTGTTCTTCCTATGTTTTCCTCTAAGAGTTTTATAGTGTCCGGTCTTACATTTAGGTTTTTAATCCATTTTGAGTTTATTTTTGTGTATGGTGTTAGGGAGCGTTCTAATTTCATTCTTTTACATGTAGCTGTCCAGTTTTCCCAGCACCACTTATTGAAGAGACTGTCTTTTCTCCATTGTATATCCTTGCCTCCTTTGTCATAGATTAGTTGACCATAGGTGCATGGGTTTATCTCTAGGCTTTCTATCCTGTTCCATTGATCTATATTTCTGTTTTTGTGCCAGTACCATATTCTCTTGATTACTGTAGCTTTGTAGTATAGTCTGAAGTCAGGGAGTCTGATTCCTCCAGCTCCGTTTTTTTCCCTCAAGACTGCTGTGGCTATTTCGGGTCTTTTGTGTCTCCAAACAAATTTGAAGATTTTTTTGTTCTAGTTCCATAAAAAAAGGCATTGGTAATTTGATAGGGATTACATTGAATCTGTAGATTGCTTTGGGTAGTATAGTCATTTTCACAATATTGATTCTTCCAATCCAAGAACATGGTATATCTCTCCATCTGTTTGTGTCATCTCTGATTTCTTTCATCAGTGTCTTATAGTTTTCTGCATACAGGTCTTTTGTCTCCCTAGGTAGGTTTATTCCTAGGTATTTTATTCTTTTTGTTGCAGTGGTAAATGGGAGTGTTTCCTTAATTTCTCTTTCAGATCTTTCATTGTTAGTGTTTAGGAATGCAAGAGATTTCTGTGCATTAATTTTGTATCCTGCAACTTTACCAAATTCATTGATTAGCTCTAGTAGTTTTCTGGTGGCATCTTTAGGATTCTCTATGTATAGTATCATGTCATCTGCAAACAGTGACAGTTTTACTTCTTCTTTTCCAATTTGTATTCCTTTTATTTCTTTTTCTTCTCTGATTGCCGTGGCTAGGAGTTCCAAAACTATGTTGAATAATAGTGGTGAGAGTGAACATCCTTGTCTTGTTCCTGATCTTAGGAATGCTTTCAGTTTTCCACCATTGAGAATGATGTTTGCTGTGGGTTTGTCATATATGGCCTTTATTATGTTGAGGTAGGTTCCCTTTATGCCCACTTTCTGGAAAGGTTTTATCATAAATCAGTGTTGAATTTTGTCAAAAGCTTTTTCTGCATCTATTGATGAGGATATGGTTTTTCTTCTTCAGTTTGTTAATATGGTGTATCACATTGATTGATTTGCGTATATTGAAGAATCCTTGCATCCCTGGGATAAATCCCACTTGATCGTGGTGTATGATCCTTTTAATGTGTTGTTGGATTCTGTTTGCTCGTATTTTGTTGAGGATTTTTGCATCTATATTCATCAGTGATATTGGTCTGTAATTTTCCTTTTTTGTAGTATCTTTGTCTGGTTTTGGTATAAGGATGATGGGGGCCTCATAGAATGAGTTTGGGAGTCCTTCCTTTGCAATTTTTTTGGAAGAGTTTGAGAAGGATGGGTATTAGCTCTTCTCTAAATGTTTGATAGAATTCACCTGTGAAGCCATCTGGTCCTGGACTTTTGTTTGTTGGAAGATTTTTAATCACAGTTTCAATTCCATTACTTGTGATTGGTCTGTTCATATTTTCTATTTCTTCCTGGTTCAGTCTTGGAAGGTCATACCTTTCTAAGAATTTGTCCATTTCTTCCAGGTTGTCCATTTTATTGGCATAGAGTTGCTTGTAGTAGTCTCTTAGGATGCTTTGTATTTCTGCGGTGTCTGTTGTAACTTCTCCTTTTTCATTTCTAATTTTATTGATTTGAGTCCTCTCCCTCTTTTTCTTGATGAGTCTGGCTAATGGTTTATCAATTTTGTTTATCTTCTCAAAGAACCAGCTTTTACTTTTATTGATCTTTGCTATTGTTTTCTTTGCTTCTATTTCTTTTATTTCTGCTCCGATCTTTACGATTTCTTTCCTTCTACTAACTTTAGGGGTTTTTTTGTTCTTCTTTCTCTAGTTCCTTTAGGTGTAAGGTTAGATTGTTTATTTGAGATGTTTGTTGTTTCTTGAGGTAGGATTGTATTGCTGTAAACTTCCCTCTTAGAACTGCTTTTGCTGCATCCCATAGGTTTTGGATCGTCGTGTTTTCATTGTCCTTTGTCTCTAGGTATTTTTTGATTTCCTCTTTGATTTCTTCAGTTATCTCTTGGTTATTTAGTAACATTTTGTTTAGCCTCCATGTGCTTGTGTTTTTTACATTTTTTTCCCTGTAATTGATTTCTAATCTCATAGCGTTGTGGTCAGAAAAGATGCTTGATATGATTTCAATTTTCTTAAATTTACTGAGGCTTGATTTGTGAACCAAGATGTGATCTATCCTGGAGAATATTCCGTGCGCACTTGAGAAGAAAATGTAATCTGCTGTTTTGGGATGGAATGTCCTATAAATATCAATTAAATCTATCTGGTCTATTGTGTCATTTAAAGCTTGTGTTTCCTTATTAATTTTCTGTTTGGATGATCTGTCCATTGGTGTAAGTGAGGTGTTAAAGTCCCCCACTATTATTGTGTTACTGTCGATTTCCTCTTTTATAGCTGTTAGCAGTTGCCTTATGTATTGAGCTGCTCCTATGTTGAGTGCATATATATTTACAATTGTTATATCTTCTTCTTGGATGGATCCCTTGATCATTATGTAGTGTCCTTCCTGTCTCTTGTAACATTCTTTGTTTTAAAGTCTATTTTATCTGATATGAGTATTGCTGCTCCAGCTTTCTTTTGATTTCCAGTTGCATGGAATATCTTTTTCCATCCCCTCACTTTCAGTCTGTATGTGTCCCTAGGTCTGAAGTGGGTCTCTTGTAGTCAATATATATATGGGTCTTGTTTTTGTATCCATTCAGTGAGCCTGTGTCTTTTGGTTGGAGCATTTAATTCATTCGCGTTTAAGGTAATTATAGATATGTATTATCCTATTACCATTTTCTTAATTGTTTTGGGTTTGTTTTTGTAGGTCCTTTTCTTCTCTTGTGTTTCCCACTTAGAGAAGTTCCTTTAGCGTTTATTGTAGAGCTGGTTTGGTAGTGCTGAATTCTTTTAGCTTTTGCTTGTCTGTAAAGCTTTTGATTTCTCCATCGAACCTGAATGAGATCCTTGCCAGGTAGAGTAATCTTGCTTGTAGGTTCTTCCCTTTCATCACTTTAAATATGTCATGCCACTCCCTTCTGGCTTATAGAGTTTCTGCTGAGAAATCAGCTGTTAACCTTATGGGGGTTCCCTTGTATGTTATTTGTCATTTTTCCCTTGCTGCTTTCAGTAATTTTTCTTTGTCTTTAATTGTTGCCAATGTGATTACTATGTGTCTGGGCGTGTTTCTCCTTGGGTTTATCCTGTATGCGACTCGCTGTGCTTCCTGGACTTGGGTGGCTAGTTCCTTTCCTCTGTTAGCGAAGTTTTCAACTATAATCTCTTCAAATATTTTCTCTGGTCCTTTTTCTCTCTCTTCTCCTTCTGGGACCCCTATAATGTGAATGTTGTTACATTTAATGTTGTCCCAGAGGTTTCTTAGGCTGTCCTCATTTCTTTTCATTCTTTTTTCTTTATTCTGTTCCATGGCAGTGAATTCCACCATTCTGTCTTCCAGGTCACTTATCCGTTCTTCTGCCTCAGTTATTCTGCTATTGATTCCTTCTAGTGTATTTTTCATTTCAGTTATTGTACTGTTCATCTCTGTTTGTTTGTTCTTTAATTCTTCTAGGTCTTTGTTAAATATTCCTTACGTCTTTTTGATCTTTGCCTCCATTCTTTTTCCAAGGTCCCTGATCATCTTCACTATCATTATTCTGAATTCTTTTTCTGGAAGGTTGTCTATCTCCACTTCATTTAGTTGTTTTTCTGGGGTTTTATCTTGTTTCTTCATCTGATAGATAGCCCTCTGCCTTTTCATCTTGTCTGTCTTTCTGTGAATGTGGTTTTTGTTCCACAGGCTGCACGATTGTAGTTCTTCTTGCTTCTGCTGTCTGCCCTTTCCTAATGCCTTTGTTAAATCATCCTCAAAACTCCAGAACTCCATACTCCAGAGGCCTTCCTTTCCACATGCTGCCTCTCCCGTTCTGCACAGGTCCTCTCCAATCACTCTTGATGTTTCTATTTGTCCCACCCTCCTGACCTTTCATAGGATGATGGAAAATGTATTTTACAGCATCAGATCACATAAGTAGAGACCCTCCAATTGATATTTGTCCCATTGTCACAACTCTCTGAACAAGCCAGAAAGAAATCATTAGATCTTTTGGTGCCTCTGACTCCACCATAAAAGTAGGAGAGTGGGGTGGGAGTTGGGGGAGATATATTGAGAATAGTGACAGAGAGAGAGAGAGAGATAAATGAAGACTGAGAACCAGTTTGGGCTGAACTTCAAATCCATTGAAAATAAGGTGAACATGCTCCAAACCATTGGATTGGTTGAGCCCAGGCATAGTAGTCTGTGCTGGGTCAGAGTGGAGGAAGGTATTTAGATTCCTGTGGCAGCTGTAACAGATTATCCCAAACTTGGTGTAAGACAGAAATCCCCAAACAACAGAAATTTGTTCTCCACTGTTCTGGAGGCTAGAAATCCAAAATCAACGTGTTGGCAGGGCCACACTCCCTCTGAAGGCTGTAGGGGAGAATCCATTCTTGCCTCTTCTAGCTTCTGATGGGTCCTGTGTTACTTGATTTGTGGCTGCATTACTCTAGTCTCTGCTTCTATCTTCACATGGTCTTCTTCCCTGTGTGTCCCTGTGTCTTCTCCTTTTCTGTCATAAGGACACTGTCATAGGATTCAGGGCTAATCCTAATCCAGGATGATCTCATCTCAAGATCTGCAACTTAATGAAAAATACAAATAGTAGCCTCACTGAGGGTGTACTACATGCCAGGCACTGTACGCATATTTTCTCTATTTCTCACAACAAGACTGCAGCCCTGCAATCAGTTCTGCAAAGTGGGTGTTATTAGTCCCGCTTTACAGATGGGAAAACCGAGGGTCAGAAAAGTTGCTCAAAGTTTTAGAGACAGAAACTAACAGATCTGACCAGGTTTAGACAGCATACCCCTTGATTGTCACATCCTTGTTGCTAATTCCATTCATTCATTCATTCATTCCAGAAACATTTATTGAATGCCTACTGCATGTAAAAGCCATTCTAGGTGCTGAAGATACCTAGAACATAGGACAAAACAAAAATCTCTGTTTGCTCAAAGTTGAAATTCTAATGGGAGATACAGACAGGAAGCAGATATGTAAAATATGTAGTATTTTAAGTAGTGATATAGCTATGGAAAAATTATAAAGCAATGTATGTACCTTGTCAAACATATCAACTGTAACAAGACATCTTTGAGATTAACAGGGATATTTGAATATATACTGGTATATGATAATGTTAGTTTCTTAGATTTGATAATGGCATGGTGGCAGTGTTTCTAAAATACATTTATTTAAAGATGCAGACTGAAGTGTTTATGTATAAACTAAGATTGCAAAAATGTTGCAAATTATTGATATTGGATGATAGATACATGAGGAAGATACTTTAAAAATTTTTTGTATGTTTAAAAAATTTCCATAATACATAGTTTGGAATAGGGGTGGCAGATAAGACATGCAAGGGGTTTTGTAAGACCAAATAGGTAAATCAGGGAAGGTTGCACTGAGAAGGTGACATTGGAGCAAAGACTTGAATGAGGTTGGGGAGGAAACCATATGGATCTCTGAGAATGTTCCAGGCAGATGTAGGAGTTAGTACAGAGACCTGAGGAAAGAGAGAAAGAGAGAAAGAGTGTGGAAAGAGAGAAATGTACTCCAAAGAAACTGGGCAGAACTGTGAATAAGAAATCGAACTATGATGCCTGCTAGCTTCCCTTCAGCTTTAGAGTTATTAATAATGTTCTTTACTGTGTCTTATGCAACAGAACATTTCAGACAGTATCATAATGCCAATTAAGTTGCGCCATTATTTTGAGCCGAATTATTCAGATTTTAAAGGATATTGAATATTTTAAGTGTAGACATTATGAGGTTTTCAAAAGCCAGAAATGATCACACCTTTCCAAACTAGAATAGGCCACTTTTCTAGCATACTAGAAGCATACTACAGGTTTCAATTTCTAATAAGGTAATGTCACTTGCTATAACCCATACATAAAGCTCTCTGAGGTCCTTAATATTTTTTTTAAAAGAGTAAGGGGGTTTTGAGATCAAAAAGTGAGAAAATCACAAAGGATTATCCCCAGCCTTGTTGGTAGATTCATTTCTTCCCATGACCTCATACAAAACTATTGCTTTGGAGTTCCTAGCACTTATCCAAGTCCCTGGCTGGGCCTAAATTGTCAGTCATTCTGGCTCAGGAAGCTGCTTTTCAGTCACCTGAGAGACTTTGACCAAAGGTACCCTGTTTCCTCTTTGGCATTTTTGTCTATTTCATTTGTTACTTTCTTTTTCTCACTTTTTTCTTTTTCTCGTTTTTACTTTTTATTCTCTCTTTTTCTTTTTTCTTTATTCTTTTTACTCACTCCATTTTCAGTTTTTCTTATTTGTTTAGTTTATTTTCATTTTTGTCTGGCATTGTGTTGTTTGTTTGTTTTTTAAATCATTTATTTATTTATTTTTGGCTGTGTTGGGTCTTCGTTTCTGTGCAAGGGCTTTCTCTAGTTGCGGCAAGTGGGGGCCCTTCCTCATCACGGTGCGCGGGCCTCTCACTATCGCAGCCTCTCTTGTTGCGGAGCACAGGCTCCAGACGCGCAGGCTCAGTAGTTGTGGCTCACGGGCCTAGTTGCTCCGTGGCATGTGGGATCTTCCCAGACCAGGGCTCGAACCCGTGTCCCCTGCATTGGCAGGCAGATTCTCAACCACTGTGCCACCAGGGAAGCCCTGGCATTGTGTTTTGATTCAGTCATAAAGACCAGTTCATGGGGTGAACTTTGAACTGGTTTTCTTTTGATTTGGACCAAGCTTCTCACCAGCTCTTCCCAGATGTAAGCCGACCTTAGGACGCCTCGACTCCAAGCGCAGCAGTGAGTCCAGCGTGCTGCGGGGCCTCGAACCGTCTCTGCTGAGGAGAGACCCAGATTCACATGGCCTCCTCCAGACCCTCGAGACCATCAGCAAGGGAGACTGGGCCACGGTGAAGCTGGCCGGCACATCCCGGCTGGGAAAGCGAGAGCCGTGAAGATCGTTGATGAGCCTCAGCGGAACTCCTCCAGCCTCCGGAGACTGTCCGCAAAGCAGGAATCATGAAGGCTTGGATCATCCCAACATAGTGAAGTATTTGAAGTGACGGAGGCTGAGGAAACTTTCCGCCTTTGTGGAGAGGAGGACGCTCGTGGAGGAGAGGTGTCTGAGCACCTCGTGGCTCATGGCAGTAGGAAAGCAAAGCCGCTGAAAGCAGAGTCCACCAGGAGGGTACTGTCCACAGAGACTTAAAGGCAGAAAACCTGCTCTTGCATGTGAACACGAACATCACACTTGGGCTTCAGCAACAAATGCACCTTTGACAACAAGCTGGACACCTTCTGGGGTGGTGCCCCTCAGGCTGCCCGGAACTCTTCCAGGGAAGAACCACAGGAAGTCATCCTGTCTACACTGGCCGATGGATTCCTGCCTTTTGAAGGACGGAAACTCAAGGAGCTGTGGGAGCGGGTTCTGAGCAGAATATATCACATTCCATTCTTGTCAATGGAATGCGAATATCTGCTAGAGAAATTTCTCATTCTCGATCCCAACAAGAGAGGCCCTTTAGAGCAAACTGTGAAGGGTCCGTGGATTACTGTGGGCCATGGCTATGAGGAACTAAAGCTCTACCTGGAGCCACTCGCTGACTTCCAGGACCCCGGGCAGACTGAATTCATGGCGTCCATGGTTACACGTGGAGACAGAGATCCAGGACTCACTGACAGGCCGGAAAGACAAGGTAATGTCCCAATATCTGCTCCTGGGTTATAAGAGATCTGAGCCAGAGGGCTACCCGGCCACCCTGAAGCCTCAGCCTTCAGCGGATCTAACAGCAGCACTCCTTCCCCCGCCCCCAGGAACGGCACAGGGCCCCCGCCAGCTGCAAGCAGCACATTCCCACCTCTAACTGTTTCTCTGAGAACACTCCGAGGAGGAACGCAGATGTGGAGGAGGATCAGGGCACAGGGCGGAGGGCCACAGCGCAGCCAGCGAGCCGGCAGGGGAAGAAGACCGCCGCTGCTGCCCACCCCCCAGCGCCCTCTCCACCGGCACAAATCAGAGCAGGAATCCCCCGCGTTGGGAGAGAGCCAGCCTCGGCCAGGCCTCCGTGCAGAACGGCCAAGGCAGCCTAACCGTGAGGGTCCGGGGCCCCCTTGGCTGGTGCTTCTGCCACAGTCTAACCCGGCCCCGCCTGCACCAGGAATCCAAGTGCAGCCCACGCCGGCCTCCGGCCCCGCCCCACGGAGAGTACTTGTGAGGAGCCCAAGCCCAGCACAGCCCCCAGCCTGTGCCCGAGTCCACCCGTCTACCTGCAGGGTCAGTAGGGAGTGGAGCCCCGGGTCTGTCCAAAGGGAGCTCCGCCCACAGGGGCAGCCCGACAGGTGCCAGACCCAGACATTCTGCCCTGAGGTGAGACCCCAGCCTCCGCCAGCGGCAAAAGCCACGATCGGCTCCACTGGGAGCTTCTTCAGGAAGTTCAAGTCCAAATCGACAGGAAGAAATCGAGGTTTGCCAGAGGAACCTGAATGAACCTGAAAGCAAAGACAGAGGGAAGACACTCCTCCCTCACGTGGTGAGCAGCCGAGGCAGTGATAAAACAGTGAGCCGCGCTCACTACACTTGAGATGGATGATGGAGACCACGAGCTCCGTGGAGCGGGAGGAGATGATGCAGAGACAGGAGAGGATGCGGGGGCAGGAGAGGGTGCGGGGACAGGAGAGGATGCGGGGGCAGGAGAGGATGCGGAGACAGGAGAGGATGCGGGGGCAGGAGAGGATGCAGGGGCAGGAGAGGGTGCGGGGACAGGAGAGGATGCGGGGGACAGGAGAGGATGCGGGGGCAGGAGAGGGTGCGGAGGTAGGAGAGGGTGCGGGGGCAGGAGAGGATGCGGGGGCAGGAGAGGATGCGGGGGCAGGAGAGGATGCGGGGGCAGGAGAGGGTGCAGGGGCAGGAGAGGATGCGGGGGACAGGAGAGTGTGCGGGGGCAGGAGAGGGTGCGGGGGCAGGAGAGGATGTGGGGGACAGGAGAGGATGCGGGGGACAGGAGAGGGTGCGGGGGACAGGAGAGGGTGCGGGGGCAGGAGAGGGTGCGGGGGCAGGAGAGGATGCGGTGACAGGAGAGGATGCGGTGACAGGAGAGGATGCGGGGGCAGGCAGTGCTCCACGCGAGCAGCTGCCGGTGCAGCAGAAGCAGGACCAGCCGCTGTGCGGGCAGCTGGGACTCGCGAGCAGGGAGGGCGGCCTCCCGACCTAGGGGATTGAAACGCGGACCCCCATTTCCACGCCTTCAGAAGCATCGTCTCCAGAACCGCCGCCCGGGGACCAGAGGAGGCGCTGTTCCAAGTTGAGGCCGCGCTCGCCCACCTGGAGCCAAACCGCAGCCAGGCCCGGCGCCTCCCTGGAACCCTGCTCTTCTTCTCTTCTACCTGCTGGGGAGGCGCGATGCCCTGTAAGATAAACACAGGCGACTCCAGTGAGAACACACAGCTGTTTACTCAGAGCCGGCCAGAGGAGTCGCCACCATCACTTGCATTTGGCGGGGACCCCAGGCAGACAGGGCAGTGGGAAGCTCCCAGGTGGAAAGGGAAGGCTCCAGGAGCCCAGAACTGGGGGCTGTTGGCACCGGGAAGCTGGAGGAGGACTAACTAGAGATGGACATCTTATGTGATTGGTTTAAGAAACGTATTTGGCTTTCTCTGGTTGGACCTGAGTTGGAAGGGGAGTGTAGATGTGGGGAGGAAAAAAAAAAAAAGAAGCTGGCAATCATTGACCCAAGTTCTGATGCCTGTTGCATTACTGGAATAAGGAGCCCAAAGTGGTGACTTAGCAATTTCAGCATCCAGGTTAAGGGAGCAACAGTCAATGTAGATCCATTAATTCTGGACATCTTTCCTTCTTGGAAAGATTAACATGCAGGTTAACTGTTCAAAGCTCTTCCACTGGAGGAAATTCCCATAACCACTGTCCTTCGGAACCACCCCTAAATGGGGCTAGAGTGCTACAGTTGTCTACTTTGGGGAGGTACCAAACATATCATGCAGAACCATGTATAAACTGGTCCAAATAATCTTTTCCTCAGTCAGCTAGTCACATGGAACTCCCCATGAGGCCATAGGTGAGGACTGAGAGAGAAAGGGCAATGTAGAAAGAATACAGGTCATGGGAATCTTGCTTGTGGGACTTCCTTGCGTCTTTAGGTCCTACATGGGCTCAGTTTCATCTACAGCACTTCTTGATGATGGAGAGCTCCTGTGCACACCCAACTTTATAGTTTGATTGGTCAGGCTACACCCAATTCATGATGGATAGTCAATCACATATAGCTTGATGGCCTACCATCAAGTATTCATTCAATCTCTACTAAGAGTCGTGAACAAGCCAGACACTGTTCCTCAAAGGAGAATAGTAATTTGCAGAGGATGACATAGCTATGCTCCAAGATCCTAAAGGTATGTTCTGTGATTCACCTGACAAAGGCTCCATAGAGCATCACTATCTGTCACAGACACTTTGGGCATCTCAAATCTGTTGGGTCATATTGCACAAGTAGCAGAGCAGCTTGCCTGCAGCTCAGACCTGTTGCAGACCCTTCTCTTGCTCTGTGGGCACTCAAAACTGGCAGCCTTTAGGGTAATTCAGAAAATGGGTCAAAGTAGCAGGCTCAAACGAGGTACACATTGTCTCAGACTCCAAGGAGGCCCACTAGGCTTGGTGCCTCTTTATCAGTAGTAGAAGGGAGCTGATGCAACAACTTGTATTTCACATTGGAAAGTACATGTCAACATGCCCCAGACACTGGACTCCTAGAAACGTCACTAAGGTGGCAGACCTCTGAAATGTTAAGGGGCTTATTTCCACCCACTGATATACATGAGTCTTACCAAGGTGTCTAGAATGGTTGCAACTTCCTGCTTACCATGTCCAAATCAGCAGCATACCATCAGCATCACAGTGGACCAGCATGATGTCTTGGGAAATGAAGAAATATCAGTCTCTGTGAAGGAAACAGTGACAGAGGGCTGTATCCCTGAGATAAGACAGGGAAGGTGAATTTCCGGTCTGGCCAGCTGGAAGCACACTGCTTCTATTTACTAACATGAATAGATAATACAGCATTTACCAGTTGCATAGCTGCATACCACCTGCCCCAGAATGGGTCAATTTGCTCCAACAATGAAAAGCTGGAACAGCAGCTAAACTGAAGTGACCATCTCATTAAGTTGACTAAAATCCACTGTCCCCAAGATCCATCTGCCCTTTGCATAGACATAGTTAAGCAATCCTTTAAAGAGAAAGAAATTGGCACTGAGACCACACAACTAACAAATGACAGACCAGAATTCTGACTCCAAAGTCTAAGCCCAGGTCCTCACATCTTAACACCTCAGCGACTCTGTAATCACATCCAGTTACCATCACAAATTGGACCTGCAGATTCATTACTAGGACTTAATCTCAATTTTTGGTAAAGAAATTTAAAAAAATTCGTCCTCTCTCAAATATGAAATAGATTGCAAAGTAGGCACCCAAAATGTGATCCAGTCCTTCAATAATTGATCTCTGATGGAAGTTTAAATCGTGACTGGCTTCCTAGATGGCGGTTTGGTAACGAATCAACATCCTTAACGGCCACGATGGCCGCATGCGGCAGGACTGCCGGGGTACCGAGTTGTCCGTCGCCCTCCAGCTTCGCGCCCGTGTCCCCGCGGCCACGCTTGGAGCCCCAGCTCCTGGGACTCGGGCCGCCGAGTCCGCCAGAGCTCCGGGAGGCGCTGAAGCGCTAGGCAAGGCTTTGACAACGACAAGGTCATTTGCAAATTGCCCACCGAGGATGAAAAGAGCTTCAACTCTGTGGCCAAACTGCACAACGTGAGGAGCTTGGAGGAAACGCGAACAGTTTCAGCCCGTAGACCGTGCACCAAGGCGAAAAGCCCTGCGGGAGAGGATGTGGACCCGGCTAAGGCCCAGAATTCTGACAGTGATTCGCGACATTTTATGACCCGTTCCTGGCTGTTCCTCTGCAGATAACAGCAGGTCATCTAAAGCAACCTCACACAAACAGCGACCACTCGTCCCCTTAACAAACGATGGAGAGACTTCAAAAGCGAGTCCGCCGCGGGAGAGAGCCGGCCTTCCAGCTGCAGAGCCCGGGCGCCTTCCTCTTCCGAAGCTAGTGAGTACCTCCCTCAGCATCGACACTCAAGTGAAGCAGAAGATACTCCAGCTCTGACAACCTGTTTATTGATAGGTTATAAAGGATCACAAGGTAAAAATCACTCAGAGGAAAACACAAGTACTGAACCTGGATAGGCCTTCATAGTGGAACTCAGAAGGAGCCTCATTCGTGGAAGTGCTAGGAATTTGGGCCAAAAACGCAGCACCCTGACCACATAAACTTAAAACAAATGTATTCCCTTTTGTCATTATGCAAGAAGAGGGCCTCCTGTTTCCTCTGAAGAAGGAGGCACAAGGATAAAAAGCATCTTAATGGCATCACAGCAGCTGGACTTCTACCACGTCACCGTACACCTACACAGCTGCTTTCCTAGAAGGATCTTTGGCACTTCAGAAAGAGTAGAAACAGTTGTGAGGAGATGCAAGCCAAGATCACAGGACAAAGATGCGCTGAAAGGTTGAATATTACAATGCATACCTATAATCCAGAGGGTAGACTTTGGGGGAAATACCAAGAAGTAAGGGATGAAGATGGTGATCAGTTCTCTGATGATGTATTCTGAAGACAGGCATTAGGATGATCTCCTAAAACTCTCACTGTTGAGATGTGGTTGTCTTATATCAGACTTTTTAACAAGTATCAAGATCAGTGCCAGACACTTTTGAAGGCAAGAATTTTATAAAGTTACACTAAGGAAACTATTGAAAAAAATGCCCAGTTCATCTGTCAGAAGATGACCTTCATGTGCTTGAATATTGTGTTTAACCACATTGTATTAAATTTTTGCACTGTATCATGCATTGGTCTGAGTACTGCTTATAATAGAGTACTTTCTTTTTTTTCTTTAAGCCAAATGAAAGCAAGTGAGTCCTTTTTGTCTTATTCTCATCTCTATTAGATATTACTTACTACCTGTCTTTCAGTGAGATACTTAGTTGTGCCAGTAGTCACCTAAAATGAATTAGAAAGACATAGCATCCTTCTTTTTTGGATAAAGAAGTGAGCAGTCTAGAGAATTTTATGCATATTTGCAAGGGGTTATTGAGATATTGGATGTGAAGTACTTAGGAAGACACTCATAGGAAATGCTTAACAAATGTGTTTCCTCCTTCTGCCTTCCCTTAGGAAGAATGTTATCTTTCATCTTGTTCAGAATAAGGAGTACTTTTAGTATGAGCTAGAGGTGAAGGGTCTTTCTAGGTGACCAGAATTTCCTGGAGCAGCCTGGGGTCTAAGAAAGGTCTAAGATGATGCATGGAGGTGAAGGGAGTACCCATGCTTGTGCTTTTCCTGTGTTGAGTTCTTTGATCTAACAGGGGATATGTTCATTTACCGGATGTTAACATTTGGAAAGGAAATATTTTCAAAAGCTACGGTTGAGGGACTTCCCTGGTGATCCAGTGGGTAAGACTCTGTGCTACCAATGCAGGGGGGCCGGGGTTCAGTCCCTGGTCAGGGAACTAGATCCACATGCATGCTGCAACTAAGAGTTCACATGCCGCAACTAAAGATCCCACGTGCTGCAACTGAGACCCAGCGCAGCCAAAATAAATAAATAAAGTGCTTACCCATTGGAAAAAAAAAAAGCTACAGTTGAATTATTGTCTTGCCAATATGTCACTTTAAATTTACCCCCAAAGAGAGGGAAACCTCTAGGCTGCAGAAACCTCAGTCTCACTTATATACACTTTCATGTCATCTTAAAGGATTGTATGGTTGTCTCCAGAGAAGTTAACACTTACATTACCAAAGATTTGTTTGTCTAATATGTTGGCATCTCTTCTTTTTTGAATTTATTTTTATTTATTTTTGGCTGCGTTGGGTCTTTGTTGCTGTGCGCGGGCTTTCTCTAGTTGCGGTGAGTGGGGGCTACTCTTCGTTGTAGTGCACGGGCTTCTCATTGTGGTGGCTTCTCTTGTTGCGGAGCACGGGCTCTAGGCGCGTGGGCTTCAGTAGTTGTGACACAGGGGCTCAGTAGTTGTGGCTCATAGGCTCTAGAGCGCAGGCTCAGTAGTTGTGGCACACGGGCTTAGTTGCTCCGTGGCATGTGGGATCTCCCTGGACCAGGGATCGAACCCGTGTCCCCGGCATTGGCAGGTGGATTCTTAACCACTGTGCCATCAGGGAAGTCCCTATGTTGGCATCTTTAAACAATGCTGAAAGAAGAATAAAATATTAATTAGAACAAATAAGAAAAATCCTTAAAGGAGAACCTTTGTTAGACCTATAAATTTTATTTCAAAGACTTTATCCTAATGGAATTACCATGCATAATAGCTGATATTGGTTTTTTATAAATTTATTTATTTATTTTGCTGCGTTGAGTCTTCGTTGCTGCGCATGGGCTTTCTGTAGTTGCGGCGAGCGGGGTCTACTCTTCGCTGCGGTGCACGGGCTTCTCATTGCGGTGGCTTCTCTTGTTGTGGAGGCTTCTCTTGTTGCAGAGCATGGGCTCTAGGCACGCGGGCTTCAGTAGTCGTGGCTCATGGGCTCTCTAGTGCAGGCTCAGTAGTTGTGGTGCACGGGCTTAGTTGCTCCGTGGCATGTGGGATCTTCCTGGACCAGGGATCGAACCTGTGTCCCTGGCATTGGCAGGCAGATTCTTAACCACTGTGCCACCAGGGAAGTCCCTGATATTGGTTTTTAAAAATGGAAATAACTTGGGCTTCCCTGGTGGCGCAGTGGTTGAGAATCTGCCTGCCAAAGCAGGGGACACGGGTTCGAGCCCTGGTCTGGGAAGATCCCACATGCCGTGGAGCAACTAGGCCCGTGAGCCACAACTACTGAGCCTGCGCGTCTGGAGCCTGTGCTCCGCAACAAGAGAGGCAGTGACAGTGAGAGGCCCGCGCACCGCGATGAAGAGTGGCCCCCGCTCGCCACAACTAGAGAAAGCCCTCGCACAGAAACGAAGACCCAACACAGCCAAAAATAAATAAATTAATTAATTAATTTTTTTAAAAAAAGGAAATAACTTAAACATCCAACAAAGGGGATTTGTTAGTAAATTATTGTACCTCCAAATGACAAAATCATACATGCAACCATTAAAAATGATTTTTAAAATGTTGAGTGACATAGAAAGATTTCCAATATTAAGTGGGAATAAAGTAGACAACTAAATAATATGTATAGTAAGAGCCCATTTTTGTAAAATTAGGTATGCAGAGGAGAATAGTGTTAGATACATACACACCAAAGTGGGAATTATATTGAACCTATATGATAACTAAAAGCCATTAATAATAAGCAAATAAATTGAATTTATAGAAAGGAATTTACTGTAAGGAAAAATGTTAAAAAAACACAAAAAATTAACCAACATTTATTGAGTGCTATATGCCAGACCTATTATAAGTGCTTTTTTTTTTTTTAACATCTTTATTGGAGTATAATTGCTTTACAATGGTGTGTTAGTTTTTGCTTTATAACAAAGTGAATCAGCTATACATATACATATATCCCCATATCTCTTCCATCTTGTGTCTCCCTCCCTACCACCCTCCCTATCCCACCCCTTTAGGTGGTCACAAATCACTGAGCTGATCTCCCTGTGCTATGGGGCTGCTTCCCACTAGCTATCGGTTTTACATTTGGTAGTGTATATATGTCCATGCCACTCTCTCACTTTGTCCCAGCTTACCCTTCCCCCTCCCCGTGTCCTCAAGTCCATTCTCTAGAAGGTCTGCGTCTTTATTCCCATCCTGCCCCTAGGTTCTTCATGACCAATTTTTTTTTTTTTTTAGATTCCATATATATGTGTTAGCATACGTTATTTGTTTTTCTCTTTCTGACTTACTTCACTTTGTATGACAGACTCTAGGTACATCCACCTCACTACAAGTAACTCATAAGGGCTTTTACACATTTTATCCTGTCTAAACTTTGAAATGGTCTTAGACACTACTAATTTTATTTTACAGATGAGGAAACAGGCAGAAAGAAGTTAAAAATCTTCCGCAAGTTTGCACAGTTAACAAGTTGTAGATACTGGCTTGAACTGGGGAGCTCTGATCCCTGAGTCTGCATTGTTAACCACAATTCTGGACTTCCACCTACTTCCCTCTGCCAGCATAGCATGTAGAAAGATCATGTGAACATTATCTTGAATTTCCCCAATCTAGCTCCATTTCTCATCCTTTTCCATCCTGCCCTGTGAAGTGGAAGGATTATGGAATAGACTATATTAACAGGTTCCTATGTCCTCCAGCTACTGATTGGGTTTTGTCAATGGGGAGCACCTTGCAGAAGAAAGAAGGGAGAGAGACAGTGATGGTTGAGAGTTTATTTCTCTGGTTCTCTCCCTGCTGAGAGGCTAAGTGCTGTGTCATTCTACTGAAGGGTACTGTTCCTTTCAAGGGGGCTTCTATGAGACTCTTTCCTTCCGTTTTCCAGTAGCCATCTCATCTCTTTGGGCCTAGGGATGGCTAACTGCTGTGCTGTCTTGTGATTCCCCTACCCAACAACTGTTAAATAGTCCCTTTGTAAATCAGCTCTCTCAATCATCCCATTTTAAGTGTCCTAGTTAGAATCCAAACTGATAGAAGTCATGATACCTGTTTTCAAAAAGCTGACATTGAGCATTTTGGGTATACACCACATAAACAGGAAAGTTGAAGCTAGTATAAGAATAGATCCTCTGTAGGAGTAAGGTTGATGGTTACAAACTAAGATATTTTAAGTTGCATGTTCATGGCCACCTGCACCTTATTCTATTCTCCATTCCTTATTTTCCTCTTTTAGACAGATTAGCTGTAGAGATATCTGCAAAGCATGCTGCATGGTGATCAAAATGCTCTCCGAAGTTTTGCAGTCTCACTGTCATAAGTAATTATATCAAAGCAATTCTCACAGCAGTTTTCAGAGCAATTTACAGACCTTGTGACACACATGGACATAGAATCATAGAGCATTTTATAGATAGCTCTTCATCTGGAACAGATTTATGAGGTCATTAGATAGGACCTCTATAGAAACTGAGAAATAGAAAATAGAAGCTTAGACAGACTTGAGTCAAAACATTTGTATAGACTCCTTATCTTCCACTCAAGATAACATAAAGCATAATATAATAACACAGTTCTTTCCCTGCTTTCTCAGTCCTCTAATGTTGAGGCCCTTCTCGTTAACTGTTGAACTATTTCACAAGTCTGAGCAGAACAGACATTTGAGGACTTGCAGAAAAGGTGTGTCTATAGTCAAGCATCACAAGTCATGACCTGGTCACTCTTCCACTCCCTTGAGGCAGCTGCCTTCTTCTTTTGTATCCAACATGACTGATGGTGATAACATATAAAAGCTTCATAAAAACAAAAAATAAATATATATTTTTCTAAATTTGAGGCAAGGAGAGAGGCTTTAATTTTCTGCTCTGACAGCTTAGTTCTGACACACACAGGAAGGGAAAGGGTTGGAGGAGGAGGTGGAGAATAAGGAGAAATTCTAGAAAGTTGCCTACACAAATAAGGAACAAGCCAGCAGATATAAAGGTACAGAACATCTTTTAAAGCTAATGCTGCATCTGCTAGTTCTGTCTATAGTTGCTTCCTTAACTACATTCAGATATGTGCTTTCTATAACATGCAAATAAATTCTGCAATACTTGGAAAGACTGATCTTATGAGAGTAATTGTGAGACTGGCCTGGTCGTCTATAATTGGTTGGCACTTAGTATTGACACTGATTTCCATATTCCCAGGGTTTACAGGGTAACCAGGATCTTGTGGGAGAACCCAGCACTGCTGACCACTGTGGCCTTTACTCAGGTCTCAGTCTGCTCCCTTTCACTGCCTTTACTGCCTTTACTCAGGTCTCAGTCTGCTCCCTTTCACTGCCTTCTTTTCTCCTAAAGATCCCAGGGATTTAGCCTGGTTCTTCTCTTCTTTGGAAGATTCCTTCTCTATAATGAAATGAATGGTACAGACAAAAAGTGTAATTGCCCTCTGTCTCTCTACTTTAATAGCTCCTCTGAGTTTGTTTGTTTGTTTTTTCATTTGTCTGGTTTTTGTTTTGTTTTGAACCATGAATCATTTTTAAAATGATAATATGTTATAGAACTCTAACAGAAATTTGTGGATTATAATGTTACAAGGGGTATAGAAGGCACTGCAAACAAATTGTTTAAAGACATAAGCACAATTTCATTGTTTTAAGATATCATGTAAGTGTATCACAGAACAACCACAAACTCAATAATAAGCAATATTAAAATAAAACAACAAAAGCATTTTCAAATCAGTAAAAGCCAAAGTTCTCGCAAGGATTTACGTGGCCATACATGATGGACTTCCCCATCCTTACCTCTACCCCTGCCACCCTCTGAATCTCCACCTGGAATGCTCCCCTGCCCCCATGTTGACAGGGCAAGCTCCCCCATTTCCTTCAGGACTCAATTGTCCCCTTCTTTGTGACAAAGTGAAAAATGGCCTGCTGGCAGTTAAACTATTAAGAGGGAATGGAATAGAGAGCCCAGAAATAAACCCACACACCTATGGCCAATTAATCTATGACAAAGGAAGCAAAAATATACAATGGAGAAAAGACATTTCAACAAGTGGTGCTGGGAAAACTGGACAGCTATATGCAACACAATGAGATTACAACATTTCCTCACACCATATACAAAAATAAACTCAAAATGGATTGAAGACCTAAATGTAAGACCTGAAACCATAAAACTCCTGGAAGAGAACATAGGCAGAACATTCTTTGACATAAATCATAGTAATATATACATATATTTTTAGATCTGTCTCCAAAGGCAAAGGAAACAAAAGCAAAAAAAGGCGGGGGGGGGGAACCTAGTTAAACTCAAAAGCTTTTGCACAGCAAAGGACATCATTGACAAAATAAAAAGACAACCTATGGAATGGGGAAAAATATTTACAAATGATATGACTGACAAGGTATTGTTGCCTTTCTCCTGAAAACCTTCCAATGGCTTCTTATCTTGGTCAGAAGAAATAGCAGAGTCGTTACAACTGGCCCCCAAGGCACCTCTAGGACTTCATGTTCTACCACTCTCCACCACGCGCATTCTGTTCCAGGCACGCTGACCGAATTTCATCGCTTACTAGAACCTACTAAGAATATTCCTGCCTCAGGACCTTTGCATTTGTTATTCTCTCATCTCAGAATACTCCTTCCCCAGTATCCACATGGCTCTGAGTCACCTCCTTTTTGTTTGTGCTCTGGTGTCACTTCATCAGAGAGTCCTTTCCTGATTACCTTGCACATAACATAGCACCCACCTTCATTATCCCTTTAGTTTTTTATTGCTCTTC